>NW_003303710.1:984526-985546 GCF_000142945.1 Phytophthora infestans T30-4 | reverse complement strand
CCAGATCCATCGTCATCCATACGGGGTGCCGCTCGTCATGGCTAATCCACCACCGGCAACTTGCATCCGTGCCACCAACCAAATCCTCTCTAATCCCTTGAAATTGTCACTGATTCGGGATAGTGACCCCGCGTCAGGCCCATTCTCTTATTTCTGAGAAAACACTTCACCACAATCGCCTTCTGTACGTTGTCGGCGCTGCACAACAGCGTTCACGGCGTGCATTACCAGCATCCACAACCGCTTTCTCCCCTTCGCGACACATGTCTCCCGCGAAGCGTACCGGCAAATCGTCGGGCAAGGCCCCATCCACCACACCTCCGGTCAGTCCGTCTTCCATGTCGCCCACCGATCTGCGGGTTCTAGCCCAGGCTCTTTCCGATCAGGTGCAAACCCTGACGGCGGAGCTCCAGACGGCTCAAGATGCCCAAGACCAAGCTGCGTCTCTGCACACTACCCAACTTCAGACCTTGCGAGCCCAAATCCATGACCAGGCCATGGAGATCCAGGGGTGGGAGCACCGTGCGGCCTCTCGGTCGCAGGACCTGCGACTCTTGTTGGCTGATCAGGCGGTCGAGATCCGCGACCTGACCGGACGGCTGGATCGCGCCTCCCGTCAGCGAGATGTCATGCGGGATGACAACGACCATCTCCTTAGGGAGATGGCGCTCGCTGGATCTGAGATCCACCAGCTCCAATCCCGGATCCACGACCTCGAGCGGGATCTGGAGGATTCCCAGACTGCTAGGGCAGCTGCGGATGTGAGCTTGGACCGCCTCCGTGACGAGTTGCGTCTGACCCAGGAGGAGGTTGTGACCAACGACTATGTGGGATCCACCCATGGCGGATCCGCCTTAGGTTCGGCGCGTGGAGGATCTCCCGCGCCAAATCCACCTCCCTCGTCGCCGGATGTAGCTCTGGCTCAGCTTGCTGAGGAGTTGCAGGATACCAAGGAGTCGCTCGAGAAAGCGTCAAGCCGGACGAGAGTACGCGCTCGAGGAGTTCGTGCGTATAACTCAA
>NW_003303710.1:980150-982726 GCF_000142945.1 Phytophthora infestans T30-4 | reverse complement strand
CCACGTTAGCTTCAGGGGTGATGTGCGTGGGCGACTCGGGGTATTTGTTCGGGCGTTCCGGGATTTCGCCTCCAAGCACCGAGTTGCTATATGGGAGGGCACTCACCGGTTCCCCATCTCTCGGAATCAACTGCAGAGTTCGACTTGGTTGTCTAACTTCAACAAGCAGCGTGGTAACCGACGTAGCCATGTTGGCCGAGCTTGGAAGAGAGTCCTTGTGATCCTCGTGTTGGCAATCCAGGACGGTTGGTGTGACGTGGATATTTTGTTGGATCCATCCTTCTTGCATCTTCCCCGACGCGGGGATAAGGTGGCTTGGTTTCCGGGATCCGTATCTCGTCAAGCCAACCTGGGAAGAATCCCAACCTCCCATCGTTCAGAACCCACGAGCCTATTGGAAGCCTTGCGAGAGATCGACGAAGCCGAGCCTTGGCGTATTCAGTTTCGCGGGGACTTGAGCCAACACCCAGGACGCCAGATCCAGCGTCTAGTGGGCAAGTTCTTCAACGTTCAGCCCAAGACTACCTGATCCTCATCCATCTTGACGTCACGCCCCCAGTTTCAGTCTTCGTGGATTCATTTCGTAGCCGTAACTAGCGACTGGAAGCTGGGTCGAGCTAGCCCTTTGCATAAGCTATCATAATCCACACTCTCAAACATGGATAAAAAGAGAGATACAACCTCTCAGTGTAACATGGGAATGTAGGGGGGATCCCACCCTTTACAATGTACACTGGGATGTAGGCTGGGATCCCACCCTTTCAGTGTACACCTGGATTTGGGCGGGTATCCACGCTTTCAGTGTACACCTGGATCTGGGGCGGGATCCCACCCTTTTCAGTGTACACCTGGATCTGGGCGGGGATCCACCCTTTCAGTGTACACCTGGATCTGGGCGGGATCCACCCTTTCAGTGTACACATGGATCTTGGCGGGATCCACCCTTTCAGTGTACACCTGGATTTGGGCGGGATCCCGGATCCGGTTGGATCCGCGCCTGGATTTCATCCGGATCTAGCGCCAATGACCCAGGATCAATTGGGTCAGTATAGTTGGGGCCCTTGAAAGCTCGTGCTTGAGATCAAACAGGACTCCTCGCACGTAAAACGTCACTCTTATGCATAAACATTCACTCCTTCCTCCTAATCCACCCTTCCCCTGTGGATCCGTCTTCTCTTTCTTTCCGATGTGACCAACTCACATCAGCGATCCTCCTCCTCCTGGCCCACACCCTTCCTGTGGGCCCTTCTTCATCCTCCCATCGACATGACCAACTCACATCCATGGGTCCCTTCCCTACTCTTCTTCATGAGACTGCATCACGCCGAATCTGTTCGGTTCGTACGATCCCTCAAGAAATCATAGAGTAATGCTCCACAGCTCAGACCTGCCTCGTCTACCCAACTGGGTTCGTCATATCCACGCCAATACACCAGAAATTCACGGTAAACCCGTCCGTATCTAGTTCGTTTCCCCGACCTCATATCGGTGATCTTCTCGACTTCGAACTCGTCGGCTTCGAGATCCACATTCCAACTATCTTCCGGTAGGAGGACTTCGTCGAAGTCGACGCGGTCGGATCCATCCACCGAAAGACGGATCTGCGGCCGATCCGGATATTCTTTGACCAACTTCAGCTTGGATACGTGTACTACAGGGAACAGGCGATATTCGGTACCTGCCGTTTTCAGCCTTACCGCGTGTTCTCCAATCTTCTCGCTCACCCGGAACGGTCCATGCCATAGATGGGCCAATTTGCGGGCGTACCCTTCTTTCACCCGATCCAAATAAAGCCACACCTGCGATCCCACTTGGATTTGATGTGGACGGCCGTCTTCGTTGTGTCGATCCGCTCGATCCTGTATCGCACTCCGCAGTCGTTCGTTCACCTGGGATCTAGCTTGCCGGTAGTATTTCTGGACTTGGTATCGCCATCGCCTCGGATCTCAGTTTCTCTTCTTGGTGCTGCATACTGGGATGGCCGCTTCCAGGGTGGATTTGGGATCCCACCCATGTACCAAGTAAAATGGAGTATCACCCCGGATCCTGTCTTGGGCGGTGTTCATCGCGAAGGGGAGCCGTTCTGCGTACTCATCCCAATCCCTCTGATCCAAATCCTGGACGTACATCTTGAGTGCTCTCGTGATCGTCTGTACCATGCGCTCGGCCGATCCGTTAGCTTGGGGACGATATGCCATAGTTGCTCGCTGTCGCTGCCCCAGTACCCGGCTGAATGCTCGAAAGAAATCAGACATAAAGCCTGGCTCCCGATCATGTCTAATCATCTCGACTCCAAATCTTCGGAAAACGCACTCCTCGTACGATTCAGCAATGGTCTGCGCAGTTCTAGACGCACTAGCTTTGGCTACCACGTATCCGGGTAAACAGGGTCCACCCAAATCAACAATTTCTGTGTTTCCTTTGAACGACTTTGGGCAACGAGGGGATATGATCCATGGCTATGATTTGGGAAAGGGTAAGTCGCTTGGATATTCCAGTGACTCCCCTTTCGATTGTGGGGCTTGCCTTGCTTGTCTCACAATCCACACAATTCCCCGACATACCGGTTGTACGCC
>NW_003303710.1:974304-975703 GCF_000142945.1 Phytophthora infestans T30-4 | reverse complement strand
TCCAAACCCGGCGAGCGTCCTAGTTTAACATCTTCTCGGCCATTTCTGGCAGCATCCCTCGGTGCTTGGCGGAATCAAACCATTGGCGGATCTGGTTGTAGAATTCTTCCATCGGGCACTTGCCGACGTCGTGAATCTCGCCACACCCGCGACACACGTAGAAGCAATGATCCCCGGGATGACCTTTCTTGCCACACTTCTCACAGACCAGATGTTTCCAGCATCCAGATTCAGTGTGCTTCCGGGATCCGCACTGTGAACACCTGACTTGTGCTGCCCCGTCCATGAGATCTCGGGATCTGTACATTCCACGGTCCCCGGGTACGGTATCCCCCGGTCGAGAGTTGTCTCCTGTCTTCGCCGTTCGATCGTTGGATGCAGTGAGACAGACCCGACGGTAATCTTCAGGGTCGGAGTCCGAACCGTCGGATCCTAATTTAGTTCCTGAGTCGGGCGCCGTGACTTGGTGGACACGTCGAGCTGGGGCCGTAGGCGTTGGAGCCTTTTGGCGATACTTGCCGGATCCGACCGCCGCCTTCTTCTGGCGGTGTTTCGCGCGATCCACCGCACGCAGCACTCCCTCAAGCTCGTCTGCGTCGGGAAGTCGTAACAGGGTCAGCCTGTCGGCCAGATCCACGTCTCCCACCGTCTCGATGAAATGATCCACGTGTTCCCGCAGTACCTTGGATCCCCCATCCTTGATCTTCAACTTGGCCCGTAGACCGGCCACATTTAGTCGATGTAGGTATTCTAGCGGGGATTCATCCGATCTGCGGCGAGCGTGGTAGTATTGTCGTGCCACCGACACTCCCAATCCACAGTACTGGGTCTGGAAACTGCGCAGCAAATCTGGCCACTTGTTCCTGGTGGATCTGCCCAGCTGCCGATACCAGTTCCTGGCTGGCCCCGCTAGCAGATCCGCAAAGGTCAACCACTTCTCAGCATCCGACGCTTGATCTCTCATGTGGGCCGACTTGACTTTGCTGATCCATGTTCTCGCTCGGTCCTCATCTTGATCCTTGCCCGTGAACTCCTTCAGATCCGATATGGCTGAGATCCGTACCCTCTGGATCATGGACGATCCACCTGCCCCGGCTCTGGCTGTTGCTACCACTGCCGACGAAGTTGATGGGCCATCCCGATCATCTGGGTCGTACTCATCATGTGAATTGTCTCCCTCCACGGACTCCATCTCCACGTCTCGTGCTCCATGTTCGTGGAGCACTTTGCACTTGTGGCACGGGCGCTCTCATACCCTGTTCGGCCAGGAAACGACTCATCGCAGCTTCGAAGTGTCGCTGCAAGGTGCCCGAGGAAGTGTCGGGAAGAGCCAGTGGCCGTCTGGTCCACTGGCGAGACCGGATCCGTGAGGCGATTACCTTGAGCCGATCTGACGATA
>NW_003303710.1:952849-973833 GCF_000142945.1 Phytophthora infestans T30-4 | reverse complement strand
GGGATCTTGATGCCTGTGGTCGCGAAAGGTTTGCGGGTGATACACAAACTCTAGATCTTTGTCTGACCAGCCTGACCTGGATCCAGTTTGGGCTTCTTCCGACTCTGGAGCTTGCATCTTCTTCCGCGAAGGCTTACTCGGTTTCGTCTTCTTTCTCGTTTCTTCGACTAGCGGGCTTGGGTTTAGGTACGGTGTTGGCTTAACCGGTGAATCTGCAAATGCATACCGTTTCGCCTTCACTTTTCCTTGTTTTGTTAGCGGATCTTGACTTGCGTCAAGATCCGCAGGGGTCCCCGAGGGGACCTGGGGAGGATAGAGAGGTTTTTCTTCTAGATCCGGATCCGGATCCACCTCTCTTCCGTCGACAGAGTTCCTCCCAAAACTCCATCGATCCGCGGATCTTGTTTCATTCAGCAGCGTCTTCGTCGATCCGACTTCCGACGACGCCTCTTCCCCTGGCTCAATCTTCACTTGAGCATCTTCTTGGGACTCACGGTGAAATCCCGAGTCACCAAAAGATCCGGGCACGCGCACCATTGTGGTGTAGCGGGATCAGCAAAATCTGCGAGATTGCCAGATCCAACTTACCAACTGCGCCCAGACACCGACTAACGGAGGGGGTCCCCCGATGATCCGTGTTCTGCTGAACTTTCCTCACCTTGTGTACCCGTCGGTAGGGCGGGATCTTGCTCTCTCGGTAACTTCCGAAGAGTTCAAGTGGTGAAGCTTGAGTGTCTTGGCGAGACGTGGGGATGGGGTGGAGCAGCAGTGGAAAATCTTCACTCTGCGTCCGTGGATTGTTCCGAATCCTAAGCGAATATTCGAGCTTATGAATCCGGGGCCTAGATCGTGGATATGGCCGTAGGGTTGCCTTGCGGGTGTGTTCCCTTGCCTTTGTAGTTCCTTTGCGTCGTACTTGCCGCCTCCTGTGACGGGATCTTGAGCGTTAAAAGCCTCTAGGGTGTAACCGACCAAGTAGTAAATTCGGTTAATCTGTCGGATCTGCACAAGTAAAGGAAAAGCTCACTAGGTTGTAGGATCTGGCCAATGCATTATCCAGTTATCACTACCAACACTAGATTCGCAATTCCCAACCTTCTCCTAGCTCGTACGGCCAATGTAGCTCCGGTTCTTGAGGGCAGGAAGGCACTTGCGTGTTACTGTGCAAATTGAGGTCTGTATTGATATTTAAGCCTATACCTGCCTGGATTTCTACCTTCTATGTCTTTCATCTGCTAAATCCCTTACCAGGCTCGGCTGCATGTCCCTTCTTCCCTTGACCCATCATCCCAGCTGTGTTATCTTCAGATCCACCGGATCCATGGCGTAATCATCATGGTCACCCTATTATGGGTACACTCATCCGGATCCAGGTCGCTTGGATCCACCTCACTGTAATTGTACACTCGCCGTGGATCCAAGCTCTCCAATCATCCAACATCATCTTGCAACCGTCTGTGATCTCCATTGTCCCACGAAAGTTCCAGATCCACTGCATCCCTCATCCCTGTACCCTGGATCCAGGTCCTTCTATGCGGGATCCTCCCTCCTTGGATCCGAACTCGGAAGTATGGGATCCGGGGTATCTCGCGGTGGATCCTGACTTCTCGTTAGCCGTGGCTACTAGATCCACCTTTGGATGGCAACTACCACCATTCCTTCATAGGATCCACACTCGATCCACTGGTACATAGTATATCCCATATCCACCTAAGTGAATCCAGGTAAGGGCGGATCCGAGATAAGTCTTGGTGGATCCTGTCTTCCCGTACATCGCTTATACCAGATCCATCGTCATTCCATACGGGGTGCCGCTCGTCATGGCTAATCCACCACCGGCAACTTGCATCCGTGCCACCAACCCAAATCCTCTCTAATCGCTTGAAATTGTCACTGATTCGGGATAGTGACCCCGCGTCAGGCCTATTCTCTTATTTCTGAGAAAGCACTTCACCACAGGTACACGCCGAGCTTTCTGCTTGATAGGTGCGTGTCCTTGAACGTCGATGTCGCACAATGCTCCGTACCCTGGAGGCGGCAGGGCATTACCATTTGAAATCATTATCCCTTCGTGCTTTTGCAGCTTTGCCACCAACCTAGCCGACTGTGCTGACGTATGAGAACTTGACTTGACGTTTGGAGCGCCATAGTCGAGTTCAGTAGGCTCAACTTCAGTGAGGTCGGGAAGGAAAGCTAGCTCGTGAGCGTAGTCCGTCAACTCCAGATCTGTCCCACTCCGCTCAAAGATATCGGTCTTACTGTCGTCAACATCATCCTCTTGCTCGTCTTCGGTCGCTGCGATAGCCAAGTAGTGTTGTCTTAGGGTTTCCGTTGGGTCTCTTGTCAAGTTGCATTCATAATCTTCAGCTTGTTCTAAAGTCGAACACCGTCGTCGCCGAGCTCGTTACTCCGATCTCAGTTCCAGTACCTCTCGACTGTAATACCTCTGATAAATCATAGTTGTCGTCCACGTTAGGGCCCGTACCCGCTGAGTTCAATACGATGGCCGATCTAATTTCGTCGCGGTCAAACTTGTCTCCGAGGTATGGGTATCATCGTCATACCGTCTAACCACATCCGAACCGGTTTCAGCATCCATAGTCTCCAACGCTGAGTATAGATGACATCCTGACGACATGCTGTGGCCACGTCCGAATCACTCTCAGTGTTTAGATCCGCTGACGCCGAGTCTACCGCCGCCGACTGGATAATGGAGGGTTTTGGCGTACCCATCGCTGAGTTCACCACGGCTGCGGAACTTAACCCATCGACTTAATACTTGGCTCGTGCCTCACCTTCATCACTGTGGTTACTTGTATTCACCGCCCAGCTCAGGCCTTCACTGTTAGCCTCAACATCTCTTGAAAGTAATACCTCCAGCTTGGAATTTGCTGTCGGCACGCTAGGGCGCTGTACCTCTGAGTCTGTTGCGACGGCAGGACAGACATCCACGCGTCCACACTCTTTACTTGCGTAGTCGGCAGTCCTGTGGCACACTGGGACAGCCCCCAAGTCATTTCCTACAGCTGGATCTTCGAGCGCCGAGTTCGCCATCACCACATGGTTAATCCCAGCACTTTTAGTGGTCAGGGTGCTCATAGCTGAGTTCACCTCGCCCACAATACTTGGTCTAATGACTTCAAACTTGGCTCGGTTGTCAATAACGGTTTGTTCGTCACGTAGGACGTGCTCCGAGCGTTCTTCAGGGTCTCCTTCCGTTATAGCTGAGTCTTCAGTCGCCGACACGTCTTCCTTGGCCCTTACTGCACTTGTTCCTTCAACCGCTGAGCTCGTACTGACGTCAGAAATGGCGCCATCGTCTTCAAACTTGGCTAGATGATAGGAGACATCTTAGCCATCGTGTAGCACCGACGTACGATCCGCTCGGACATCTTCCAGCTTGAACGCTGAGTTTATAGCCGGGTCACCCCTTGTCACCCCTGAAGTCGATATGACGTCGGCATTACCGCGACGCCTCTCGTCTTCGTCGGCTCCTGTATCAGCTTTGATCCTTCTCCAGCGCTCGGCGCATGTTAACTCTGGTCCGTTCTCCACCGGAGGGATCGTTTTTATCACCGCCGTCAGAATAGGGTATTTTCGTCTTTCCACAGCTGGCGGCTGGTGTGACAACCAGTCTTCGTACAGTCGTTGTTCCTTCTGCAGCAAATCTTTGTCCATCGCTGACTCAAATGCCAATATCTGCCAGTCACGGTATTTCGCCGAGTTCACGCGGACGTATCCCTCATTGACCAGTACTCCGTGTGGTTGCCATTTTATCACATAAACGTGAGGTGGACACCAGACTGACTTGGGTCGTACATTTGTAATTAATACATGAGTTGGTCTTCCTCGGCGATTAAAAAACCGCGGGATCGAACCCTTCGTCCGTCGCACCCACAAGTTATGCGTCGAGTCACTGGGTTGCCGCCTGGGCAATTTGAACTCAGCGGCCATTCGACTTTCGATTGTTAACCCGTCTGGTGGGCCGCATGGGACATTTGGTCCGAACTCGGTCTTGGTCGGCGCATTACTTGATCGGATGAGTGGGATCACCATCTCATCGGGTAGCTTGGCCGCCGAGTTGTACAGATCTAGACGGATCCCAGCTGGGATCATGAAGTCAGTGCCGAGAATCAAATCGACCCCGACATGATGAGGCATTATCCACACTTCAAACGCGTATGTCACTTCTCAGCCGAGTGTAACCTTCACGACTGCTCGTGACGTTGTCACCATTCTGGCTTTACTTATTCCTTGTATGTCGATCCGCTTATCTCGGCTGGCCACTCTTTTGAGGCGTAGCTTCCTCGCGAAGTACGCACTAATCGCCGCGCCATTTGCTCCAGTATCCAATAGGATCTTGGTCCTTCGGTCGTTCACTGCCCCCAACACGAGAGATCTCATTCTAACTCGGCGGTCAAGCGTCTGTGCTGACCACCATCCCAGCCGTTCTCCTGGAAGCAGCTTCATGATTCTGGTACGGTGCACAGCCTGGTCTGACTGCCGAGTTACACTTGCAATCGCTCGGTGGTTATCATCTAACTCACGAAGTTGCGAATTATCACCCGTCGACAAAGACGTGACACCGCCCAAGTTGTTCAAGCGACGAACCCTCGGTCAGGTGATGAACGGAGACGCTAAGGTGCAAGGGACTCGACGGGCGTCACCTCCGAGTTTCACAAGTATCGGATACGGCCTTATGTCTCTGAATCCAGGCTGTCCTTATTATTAATAATGGACTGGCCGGATTCGCATTCAGCGGACCATCTACGGTACGAACCCTCAGTGGCGGTTGGGGTGAGCTCGCGGAAGACTCAGCGACCCTTGGAAGGCACGTTCACCGTCTGGGACAAGGCGCGGACCGTTAAAGATGCTCATGCGACGGTGCAGACGACGCTTGGCATGCAAGAAGATCCATAACGGATCATTGTTCACTTGATATTTGTATACTTGATTAGGACTTCTTATTAGGAATAGACCCGAAAGGGTAAGCTTAAATACAGAACAGAATTTCCACTCAAGCACACAGAGCGACGTCCGGCTTCAAGGTAAGCGTCAGGTCAAGCTTGAATGAGTGTGTTATGCCTGTCGGTGAACTCGAAGCTTTGTAGCGAGGGTTCATCCGGCAAGGCCAAGAGACTTTGTGTATTGGCCGATTATCATCGGGAGGTTTTACGTGACGGCTTATTGTTGCCTATTTGCACGACTGGGAGTGCTTGAATTGCCTCCCTTTTATTTCTTCCAGCCGAGTGTTGAACACTCGGTGATCTCGTAAAAGGCTTACCCGTGCCTGGTACCCTTCCGCTGTTGGGACCACGAGGATTCAAACACCTGCTAGCTTTGCTCGTGCTAGTAGCGTGTTCTTATTTTACTGGTTGGCCTATATAAGCAGTTAACAAGGTCCAGTTTGTCCCGGTGCAAGGGCAGAACTGGGGTCTTCAGGTCCGCCCGAACGATCGTTTACTATCCTAGTAGACGTATTGTTGTGGGAACATCCTAACTACATCTGTAGCTAGAGTTCACGTGGGATTTCCAACACCACAACTGGTGCCGCGACCCGGGAACAGATTGTGACCATTGTGAACTGTTTGTATGGCCTTCCAGTTTACGAGCTACCAAGAGAAGAAGAACAAGAAAAAGACAAGAAATATGGCGAAAGGACAACCGACGGTACCAGTTACGCCTGCCAAGTCTGGCGGGGCTCGCAACGAGAGTTCAAGCCCGGCTGCGCGCTTTGCAGCCGCCACCGAGCTTTCAGTGAGCTTCGACGACGAAGCGGACATCGGTCCTGACGCCCACGATTATGAAGATTACGAAGACAAGACGCCGGCTCCAGAGCCAGGCGCAGCGACGCCGGAGACGGTTACGCTATCATCGGGGCTGAGCGGGGCGACCAGGTCCCTTTCGAGGAACCTCGCCGACGAGCTCGATGATGTTGCGGGACTAGAACCAGCCTACGATGATTATGACGATGGGACCGAGGGTTCTAAACCTTCGGTGGCAAGTGCAAAGCATTCAGCACTGCTGAAGGCACCTCGCCCACCTATCAACGGTGATACACCAGCCGCCAAGCGCGTTTTCGACCGCGTACAAGCGCTGATGCAGAATGATGAGTGGATGCAGCTGTTCAAGCCCATCCCCAAGAAAAAGGCCGACTGGCCTGCGCTTGCGCAGGAACTTCAATACCCAGTCAACTCGGTTTCGACTAGCCAAGTTGCCGAGGATTCAGTTTCGCTACTGTTGTCGCTGGGGTTCGAGAACGAGACGTACCCATCGACGATGTCGCTCCAGGATTGGAGTCCACATGAAGCCGGAGCTGCTCTCCAGCAATGGAAGAAGAAGCTTCGGAAGGCGTTTGGCGCTGTTGGCATCAATGCCGGAAAGCAACCTGTGAGTCGACCGATGATTTAAGATGAAGATCCGTCCAAGATTCCATTGCCGCCGACGCCCCAACGACTCGTTCGTACTCCTCCGACCAAGCGTGGAGCTGAGCGTGGTGCCTTTAGCACCACCGAAGCTTCACCGTACTTTCAAGACTCGCACATGGTTACGCCACGTTCGGAGAGCCGTATGCAACGTATTTACGCAAGTAACGAGGTTTCGTTCGGTCGCCGAGGCGGTGCGCGAGCTCCCAAAGGTGGTGCCGGACGTCGTCAAGTCGACAGCGATGGTTCGTTCAGTGACGATGACATTTTGGTGCGTACATTCGACGAGGAAGATCCTCAACTCGAGTTGATGCGTCAGATGAATGAGCTAGCGACGCTGAACGACGTGGACCCAACACCGAGGATTGAAATGGCTTCGCACCGACCGCTGGATCGCATCACGCCGTTCTCAGGCTCTCGCAACAGGAGCGAGAACTGTATGCAGTGGCTCTGTGGGTTCGTCTATGAAATGACTGGAACCCACACAGATGCCGATAAATGGTGCATTCCATTTGAGCTAAGTATCCGGGACTAGGCCATTCATTGGTTCCGTCAACTTCCGAAGAAGACGAAGCGCAAGTGGAAGCTGCTGAGCGACGCGTTCATCCGCTACTACTGCTCGCAGTTCACACAGACGGCACTGTCGCGTTACTACTCCGCCAAGCGGGAACGTAATGAACATCTGTGCGACTACATAAACAGGCTGAATGGCTATGCTCGGACCGCCCGTCTACACTTCGAGAAGAGTAGTCGCGACGCGAAAGAACACGTACAGCAGTTCCTGGCAACATGCGATGATGACAAGCTGGCGGAGAGTCTCTACCACGCTCGAGTCGCCGACATTCACGAGCTCGAAGAGATCATCGAAGATGTTCTTAAGGGCAAGGAGAGGATGGCCAAGCGTGACAGTATGTACCGATACTCCAAGAGTCGTGATACGCGACGCGACGATGGATTCGCCCGCAACAACCGGCGTGATGACCGCCGCCGCGATGACAACCGAAATTTAAACAAAATTTATTTATATTTATTAATATAATATTTAGTTTGGATAGCTCAGTTGGTTAGAGTAAAAGACTGAAAATCTTTGTGTCGGTGGTTCAAATCCACCTCCAGACAATTTTTATTATTAAAAATATGTATCTTTTAAGAATAACTTTTAAATCATTTCAAAAAATAAAACAACTTAAACAAAATTTATTAAAGTTAAAAAATATTAATAAATTAAAAAATATTCAAACCAAGAGTGACGCTCATTGAAGCCACGGTGGATGACCTACTAGCTGAATTAGAAGGTCGTGAAGCTGCTCAGGGAGGCACCGAGTATTCAAACGAAGATCCGAACGCTTACAACGATGTCCAAGACGAGTACAACGACTTTTAGCCCGATAATACGGATGGTGATTTCTCATTGGATGAAAACGACCGATACCTCGCCGCTGCTAACGAAAATGAACGCCGTGCAGCTGCTGAAGGCACCTACGCACGTTCAGACAACCGTCAACCGCGTGGAAACGTGCCTGATCGCGAGAATGGCTTCAATCAAGATCGCCGAAGTAGTGACCGTGGGTTCAATCAATCCAACGCGGTCGACGTGACTTCAACCGCGACAACCGACGCCCACAGTACGGACCATGCGCGGTGTGCGGTGGCATGAGTCACTCCGCCCACTACTGTAACAAGCGATGCAAGCTCTGCAAGCAGCTCCACGATGCTGGACAATGCGAACTTTTCCGCAACTTCCAAGACCTTGCCAAATTCGTGCGCACTAAAGGCACGAAGGAGGAACTCCCGCCAGAGCTCAAGGCCCTCGTTCAAGAACGTCATTTAAACTAGGCAGCCCGCCAACTAGAACTGGGTTGGTCCCTATCGGGCTGCCACAGTTAACCGAGCCTTCAATGGAAGCAGAGTGTATCTTTGCTTTCATGGGGCAGAGTGAATGGCCTGATAAATACGTAACAAGTGTGAACACGACGGAAAATGAAAAGGAGAGGAGTAGAATCCTCGGTGGAGGTGTTGGAGAGAGAGTGGAGTGTGCTGATGCTGATGAGGGCGCCAGCGAGGGTTCGTTCGGCTTGGTTTCGAGTGCAGCGCGAGACGAGCCCAAGGGTCACTCCAAGATGATGAAGTTGAACCCTGGCGAGAGACAGGGGTGGTGGTCGGCCAAGAAATTTGACCGACGGATCAGAATGAGAGCTCTGGTGCAAGGCGCTGTGAACGACCAGCGAACGAGGATCCTCCTCGACACAGGAGCAAACGTTAGTGTGATTACTGACGCCTTTGCCAAGAAGTTGCGACTCCGAGATGTACCCGATCACGGACGCCGCATTGACATTCAAGGAATTAACGAAGGCAAGGTGTCTACGACGCGACGAGCGTGCGTCAAGATTACGCTTGGATGGGAGATGGTGTACGAGTTCGAGATGTGGGTAATGGCGCATAGTGCAGGCGTCGACGTGGTACTCGGGGCCGACTTTATGATCCCAGCTGGGATCCGGTTGGACCTGTTTCACGGCGCGGCGCAATTACCGCACGAAGTTCAAATCCCGCTGATTAAGACCAAGAACATGATCGTCAGCGAAGAGTACGGCTCCCATGTTAACGCCGGGCCACCCGAGCGTTTGGACATTCAAGCGCACGAGTGGCGAGAATATCGACTAGCGAAGCGCCGAGTCGGGCTGGAGGAACACGTACTGTGGGTTCGTCGAACGAACAAGTTAATCCCGTCAGTGACGAGGTTTCGACGTGGACGGCCTCAAAGCATTCGATTGACCAGCGTGTCTGATCGAACTGTGTACCTACCAGCACACGACTCGATCGCGATGTGGATTCCAGATGGGGATCTGCCACGAGGTGACGGCTATGTGCGTCTGGAGTCCAAGAAGTACCAAGACTGGCAAGTGTTGGCCTACGAAGGTTGTAGAGACCGCGAGCTCTTTCAGCGTGAATGTGAAATTTACGAACAATGGCTTGCAACTCAGCCTTCGGTAGTTGATCGACCGGACTGCCCAGAACCCAGTGGGGTGCTAGCACGACCTCTAGAAGACTCGCTAGTGAATTCTAGTGATCGTCTGACGTGTGCAGAGGGTTGGGCACTCATCCTGGAAGAACGTGAACGAGTGGAAGCCTGTCTGGCGTCTGGGGCGACAGCCGGGGATTCGGCTGACGGTCAGCCTTCCGAAGAACCTTTGGACACGTACACGACAACCCATGGCGGAAGCAATAACGTGAACTAAGCCTCGGTAGTGCGTACACACGAACTACTGAGGCCGGTAAACGTGGAACATACGCCAACGAGTGTTAGTGTCCAGTCAGGGGTGACCACAGAAGCGACAAGTAACAGCACTGGATTAAATGGAGTCACCTGTTTTGATTAAGCTGTCCCGGCCTTTTGTGTCGCCAAATCTGCGAACGAGACATCGGTGGTTGATCCAGAGGATGCAGGCATCGCGCTGAAGGTGTTGAGGACGGCACCGAGTGTTCATTGCAAGATTAGTGCGAATGCCGAACTGTCAAGACAGCAGCCGACCAAGGAACTGAGCAAAAGTCAACAACCCAATGTGTCGGTGGCCTGCGCATTCCATATTGCGAACGACGACTCGGCAGATGGCCCAGAGATGAAAAATCAGGATGGGAAGGATATGGACCAAGTACCGACTGTTGAAATCAAAGCGGATGCCAATACTGAGTCAAGGGAAGAATCCGTAGCGATGTTGGACGAAACATATATCTCAGTTGCTCGAGTATTAACAACCGAAGGGAATGAAGCAACGGAGGATACGAGAAATGATTTCTACGAACACCCAGCTAACAACATTGGCTTGGACGACTACGCGAAGGAGCTGGCATTCCTGCCGGATCTGACCGAAGAGATCAACACGACAATTGACTACACTGCGCCTAATGTTGCTGATCCTGAGCTGTCGACTGAACGCCGAAACCGTCTGGTCGCGACGCTAAAGAACCACGAGCAGATCCTGATTGCTAGTGGTAACGCACTGCCGCCGTTAGCCTACGGCGCGGTATGCGATATCGACACACAGGGGCACGCCCCCAATTAAACAGCGTGCCGCTACGATTTCTCGGCAAACTGTACGAGCTGCTGCGCGCTTTGTTGCGAGCAGGACTGATCGTCTTTTCAGATAGTCCATGGGCATCGCCGATCGTGATTGTGATGAAAAAGAACGGGCTGGACATCCGGCTCTGCATTGATTACAAGATGGTGAATGCTATCACAGCGATCATGGAGTATGCAATGCCGCTAGTCGACGACCTGTTAACAGATCTCGAGCGCTACCTATGGTTCTGCTCACTGGATGTAGCAAGCGGCTTCTGGGCGGTCATGATGACCTTGCGAGCGCGTAAAGTGTCGGCGTTCGTCTGCGCGCTCGGACATTTCGAGTGGTTACGCATGCCCTTCGGGTTAAAGAACGCGCCGATGATCTACCAGCGGATGATTGACAACGCACTCTGAGGGTTCGTTCAACCTAAAGGAGGTTGGTTTGAATACTCGGAGAGGATGCATTTAGCTGAAGAACAGGCCAAGGAACGTCGTGGGCCAAGCGCAGAGGGTTCGTTTCAAACGAAGTTCGCGGCAGACCGCGAAGCACCGGTAGATACCGACCCTGTACTACAACTTGTCAGCAGCCCCGTCGCTGACATGTTTACGAACGGGGAACCGGACGAATCATCGCTGGTACCTGTATTTGGTCGACGGTCGTTTGTGGATGATATTTGCTTCGGTGGCGAGGATTTCGACAGCTGCCTGGCGACGCTGGACCGATTGCTGGCAAGATTTGCACAGTGTCGGATCAGCATTAGCTTCACCAAGAGCATCTTCTGCCAACCCAAGGTGGACTTTCTGTCGCATAAAATTTCGCCAGAAGGTATCAGAGCTGACCCCAAGAAGCTTGCGGCTATCACCGAGCTTTCGTTTCCAACGAGTAAGAAGGGCATGCAGTCGTTTCTTGGAGCGGTTAATTACTACAGCCGCTTCATTCAAGACTTCGCGGTCTACGGTGCGGCGCTGTACCAGCTCAAGGATGAAGACTTTGTCGTTGAAGGTGGCCTTTCTGTGGCACGTCATTCCTTCGAAAGATTGAAGACGAGTGTTTCACATTCACCCATCCCCAGGCACTTCGATCGGTCGAAAGAAGTTCACGTCATGCTCTTTGCGAATGAATGGGCGTTGAGCACTACGCTAATGCAAGAACATGAAGGCAAGTTACACCCCGTACGGTTCCTCGGTCGGGTGCTTAAGGAAGCCGAGATGAACTACCATCCAGCTGAGAAGGAAGTTTTGGCGTTACTTCTGCTGTTGAAGATCTGTTACGTCCAGCTGGCAGGAAAGACGCTACATGTCTATACACGATTCTCGACGTTAGAGTGGGTGCATAAGTCGAAGTTTCTCTTCGGACGCGCGGTCCAGCTCGCAGTGCTGCTATCGCAGTGGCACCTTAAGGTGCACCGCGTGAATAAGAAGGATGTCGCCTTTGCGCAGCTACTGCAGTCAAGCATCACGAGCTTCGTTGACCTGGAAGACTCGCTCGCGCCGGTGGCGCCTCCAAACAAGGGTTCCCCGACTATTCGAATGGACCCCGCGTTGCTGTACGCCAGGCTTTCCCGTAATTACAGCGGATTCGTCATGTCTTTTGACGGATCAGCGAAGACAGAGAAGTACGGTGGCTACGGGAGTTGTTCATGGGTGCTGTGGAGCCTTCCTGAGTGGAAGGTAGTGATTGCTGCAAACGCTTACCTCTCGGCTACCACGGTGAATGAGGCAGAGTATACAGGTATGATAAACGGTGTCAAGGCTGCTATTGCGCACGGTGCCGAGGATTTAGTCATCGTTGGTGACTCAAGGCTCGCGATTCAACAATCACTAGGGGTGATCGCATGCAGGAAGGAAATTTTGCTAGCGCTGCTGAATACTCACAAGGAACTCACGGCCAAGCTTCGATCAGTTAAATATCTCCACGTTGTACGAGAATACAACGCGGCCGCGGATTCGTTAGCCACTGAAGCGCTGGAATCGAAGGTCAGTCGGGTAATCTTGGCAGAAACTCGCAAGTCGGAATTAGCATCGCTGAACCGCATCCAGGAAATGATCTACGAGCCGGATGAAGACTCGGTAGATGTTTCGTCACGAGGAGCAGAGCGTCAAGTACATGTACTGTCAGGCAGCGAGTCTTCAAAGTGGAAAACTTTCGAAAATTTCGTGGTTGATTACAGTTCACCAAAGTGCGATTATGGTAATATAGCAGTGATGACTCGGCGACAGACGAAAGCCAAGAAACGCGTCAGGTTTGCAGATGAACACTCGGAGGATGTCTCAAAAGCTCAAGAACAGAATGAAGAACGACGAGAGACGTCCACCGAAGATTCATTCGGCGAAGATTTGCCAGACCATCCTCACAAGACTGTACCATCGGCATTTCCCGATGCGGAAGATGTTGATCCGGTAGCGATACAGCGGGAACGACGCAGACGGATAATGGTGGCACAAGACGAAGAGCAGAAGTGGTCTAACATCAAGAAGGTGCTGCAGGGCCAAGCAGAAGAGCTGAGCTACAAAGAAGCTCGAGATGCCTGGAAGTACGCTGACCGGTTCGTGTTATCAGAAGACGGCGTGCTTCACTATCTTGGATTGAATCGTCGGTACGACCACGGTGGGCAAGAGGAGACCAAGCTGCGGCTTGTAGTACCGACAACGATGATTCAAGAGGTCTTGCAGAACTGTCACGACTCACTGGAAGGTGGACATCAAGTTGTGGTGAGAACGTTCCATCGCGTTAGGTCCGATTATTATTGGATCGGCTTGTACGCTGACGTGGAGAAGCATGTGAAGTCATGTCCAGATTGCAGCTCGAGTAAAAGCCGTCCGCAGCTTCGTGGATACACACCTGGCAACGTCCTAGCCGAACGACCTTTCCAGATCGTCTCGATGGATTTTGTGATCCCACTACCGAAATCTCGCAGGGGCAACACGGCGTTGCTCCTATTTCAGTGCTCGTTTACGGGATTCGTTATTGCCAAGGCTATGTCAGATACGACTGCACTGAGTGTTGCCCAAGTGCTCGAAGAATGTGTGTACCGACGATTTGGAGCCCCATCATTAATAAGGCACGACCGCGACCCACGCTTCATGAGCGAGGTTTTCCAAGCATTTGCAGAGATGATGCAGTCAAGATCACGAGCGACTTTGAGCTATCGGCCACAGGCTAATGGACAGCAGGAACGCTCGGTGAAGTCGGTGATGGGATCCGTACGGGTGTACGCGGAAGACCCTCTACAGCAAGATTGGGACGAAATCGCGGAGAAGCTGGTATTTGCTATTAATACTTCTCAAGACACTACGAGGAAGGAAACGCCGTTCTACCTCGTTCACGGTTGGGATGCTCAGTCGACGTTGAGGGCAATGTCGTCATCACTCAAACGAGGACTCGGCAAGCAGTCTGACGCACTAGCGTGGCGGCGTGAGATCAATCGACAACATGAGGTCGCCCTCACTATGGCCAAAGATTATCAGGCTGTAGAAAAGGAGCGACGAGCAAAAAAGCATAATGATGCTCTGAGTCGACTGGAAAAAGCCGCTGTACTTCAACCAAGTGGAAACGAACACTCGGCAGACCCTCCAGAAGCTTCGGAAGAGATGGAAGATCCTGCAAGAGCTCCACCGAGATCTCTTTTTGAGATTGGGAGCCGGGCGTGGCTGTACATGGAACGCGTCGAATCGGGCTTGACAAAGAAATTAGCTCACAGGTGGCATGGACCTTTTCGGATCAAGCGCAAGGTGGAAGAGTTTGCGTACGAGCTGGAACTGCCTGACCGAAGTGGGTATCGCTTTTACCCAGTAGTGCATGTGTCAAGACTCAAAGCTGTCAATGAATTCAACAGTCGACCGAGCACTCGGTTGGTACTTGACGCGACTAATGAAGCAAGACTCGACTTCGATGAGGAACTACTGCCTGAAGACAGCTGGGAACCAGATCAAGTTGCCG
This sequence comes from Phytophthora infestans T30-4, assembly GCF_000142945.1. Taxonomy (NCBI): domain Eukaryota; phylum Oomycota; class Peronosporomycetes; order Peronosporales; family Peronosporaceae; genus Phytophthora; species Phytophthora infestans. The sequence continues at coordinate 959,408 of NW_003303710.1, read as the reverse complement.
GCGAATATGAAGTCGAGGCCATCCTCGACGACAGAACACCACTGACGACGAGCACGGAGCGTGCTGTACGCGAGTTCAAAGTCAAGTGGGTGGGCTATGAAGATACAACTTGGGAACCATCATCAAACTTGTCTTGTGGAGGTCTGCTGTACGACTTTTTGCGAGCCAAGAAGAGCGAGAATCGGCTGCAGATGGCGCAAGTGCGGACGAAGACTAGCGTGACTGGATCACGTATGAACTGTCCACAGGGCGATGCAGCCTGTGGTAACAGACGAAGAACGTTACTGCAACAACAAATTGTATATGCATTTGAAGAACAACATGAACATGATTACGCTGTGGAAGTGGATTAAGAATAAGAAAACATGAATGCCGACCGCGGAGCGACCACTGAAAACGAAGTCACGCGGGACACCTCAACAGTTAGCTGAGATGCTGGAGAACGTCGTGGAACGTGCAGCGAGGATTCAAATCGATTCCAAGTGCCTGGCCGCGGTGGCCACGAGTGCCAACGAAGTCGAGTCACCACTCTCCTTTTCCTCTTCATCAGGAACCTGAGCCTCGGCAGCTGGAGCTGCAGCCGGACCCTGCGAATCCTCGGTACCAGCTTCAACAGGAGCAGCAGCGAGAGCGGGACGTGGAGTACCCGGTGGCGAGTCAAACAACGAACGCCAGGACGGAATAAGTTCGGTTGAATCAAGAGACGGGTCAACAACCACGCTTCGGTACACATTCACGAAACGCGTACCACGAGGATTGAAGAGCTCCGGATTACGCTGGCACGGGAAGTACGTAGTGTTGTACGGGTGCTGATGCGGCGCATTCATCCATCCAGTACGCCATGGCTGACGAGCGTCGAGAGCCGGAACTTCGGAAAGCCAGTCAGAGGTCCGAGGTGCGAACGGCAAGTTTTCAATGGGGTACCACGGCTTCGACGGCTCCAAAAGCAACTCGGGACGAATGAACGGCGCGCCGGAGGTACCAGAGAAAACCGAGTCACGACTCCACGCCATGTACTGCTCACGGTACTTGTTACGAAGACGATCGGCACGACGGTCGCGCTCACTGAAGAGCTTCTTCAACACAGCTCTCAGTTCCTTCAAGCGCTCCTTGTCGTGGCCAACCTTTTTAGCTTCTTCAGCGATACCTCGCTCAATACCAGCCAACGGAAGCCAGTGGAGACGCTCCCACAACGCGAACCCGAGGTCACCTTGCTTCCCGCCGTCACCCCGAAGGCTCGCCCAGATCATCTTGAGACGGGTCTCAATCGGAGCACGTTTGGAGATGGGGACGCTTGGCTTGAAGTCAACAGTGTCGAAGAGACAAGCTTGAAGAGGATAGAGCTGCCGAAGTTGATGGTACGGGTGATCAGGATGCGAGTAATCAAAGAATGCCTGGAGACCCTCCAACGTTGTACGCACGGTCACCTCACCAGCTGGTTCGGGAAGCGTTAAGCTCAAGAGTCGCTCGAAACACTTCTTGGCGCCTGCGTCGGTAAACTCCATAGCCACATACGGAAGAACCCACGATGGCAGGGTGGACGAAGCCGGCACCGTAGGGCGAGTACCAGATAAAACTCGGTGAGGCAACGGTTCAACCGACGGTACACCACCACGACGCGGCACCGAAGTGTAAGTTGCCGTAATCATGCGTCCATGTCCAGCATCGAGAGTCCAAATAGGCGGACGAGGAGACACTGGAACAGGAGGAGAAGATGCTGGTGCCGGGGGACTTGCTGGTGCCGGGGAACTTGCTGGTGGCGAAAGAGGCGGACCGGCAACGATAATTGGCGAAGTCATCATCGGCGAAGGATTTGGCCGAGGTGGAGTCGGAGGACGAGCTGGGCCAAGATTACTCCAGTTCCTATTTGAATCTTCAACATCTTCGTCATCGAGTATGCTTGAATGATCGGTGGAGGGCGGAACATCACCACCACCACTGGGAGCATCAGGAGAGTAATCCACCGAAGGTTCATTGTCATCCACGTCATCTCCACGATCGTCATCATCATGTCCATCGTCATCAATCTCCATCGAAACGTCGGGCGAAGACACGCTTGGTACATCAGCCGTGGGAGCAGTCGGAGCCGACTTCGAAGACACGGAAGCTAGTGGAGCAGCTTCAACAGGGGCAGACCCTGCTGTAGAAACCACTCCCGAGACTTCAACTGCCTTGGACGTCGTGACAGACGCCGAAGCCGACTTGCCTTGGGGGATAGTTTGGTCCGACTCTTCACCTTCGTCACTTGACCCAAACATGAGCCGCATTTGCTCGGCCTCGCGCAGAGCTTCTTCAGCAGCACGTATGTCGGCTGGTGAAGGTGAAGGCGTGGAAGCTGGTGGCTTGGCCACATCGTGTGGACCCTGAGGCGGGGGCGAAGGCGCGTCAGGAGAACCGGGAACATCGTCGTGATCCCCAGGGTTCACATCCTTACCCGAAGGCTCTGTAGCAGTTTCTTGAACCGAAGGGACGCTACTTGGATCAGCAGTCCCCATGTCCACGTCACTTCGGTCGCCACTGAGGTCGACCACGGTGGGAGTAGAAGAAGACGTTGACGTAGGAGGTGGCGTCCATGAGCTTGGAGAAGACGGTACAGACTGGGACCGAGTCTTCATATGACGTCGGGGCGACTTAGCAGAAGAATGAGGACGAGATTTCTTGCGCTTCTTCTGGGCCGCCTTCTTCCACGCCTTCGGACCGATAGCGATCGACGAGCCGACTTGGGCGTTGAAGTATCGGCAGGTGGCGCGTCACCGAGACCAGCAGCTGCCATCGAAGTACTGGCCTTGTCCGTTGGGATTGGAGCCTTGTCTTCGTCAGAGTCCTCCGACTCGTCGTCCGAATTCTCGCCACCTGGTCTAAGACGCTTATGAGATTTCCCAAGGGCCACTTGGTGAGCAGCCTTGGCCAAAGCCGCAGGAAGGGCTTGAGGATCGTCCGAAGACGCAGTGGCAGACTGAATGCGACGCAAAGCGACTAACGTCTCCTGATCCAAGTCCAGCGCGTCCAGGTCCAGCTCACCCGCAGTCAGACCTATCACGATGGATTGTGAGCAAACGTTAGTTGCTGAACACACGGTGGAAGGAGCGACATTAAGAGCGTACCTTCAACAGCCAGACGAAGTACCTCGGGATCCATCCCTGTCAGACTCACGTGTGCACGGAGGGTACGATTCGCTTGAAGGAGGCGAGTGTTACGGTCTTGCTGGTTCTCGAGGACCTTGAGCGTGTCGTTATCAACGTACTTGCCTTGGGCAAGCTTTACCAGAAGGAGGTGAAGCTTCCGAGTCTGCTCGGTATTCGCTCCAATAGAAGACTTGTACACGTCGCGTTCGCGAGCCAGCTTCTTTTGCAAAGTGCTGATGAAGACGTCCCGAGCTTGGACCTCACAGTGAAGACGACTCAAATCCTCTGCGTGTCGGTCCATAGTGGCTTGAACACTTGCGAGCATGGCGTCGTTCTTGGCATTCGACTCGCGAAGAATCTTGATGTTGTGATGTAAGGCTTCAATCTCAGCGTTGGCAGCCTTGAGGAACGTCTCCGCGTTCTCACGGGCCATGATGTGGGGCGCCACCGAACGTACGGCGGCAGCAGCCTCGGACTGAGCAAACCGCAACTGACGCTCCAAGTCGGCAACTCGTTCTGGTAATGCCGACAGCGCGTCAGGAACAGGCTGTATCGCAGCGAGGACATCATCGAAACCAACGGCAGTCTCAAGGCGACGCTGAGTATGTATGTCGCCGTGGAGAGGAGGCGCAACGCTGATCTGCACTTGGTGACGAGCCATTGCAGTCAAATACGGGATTATCGAGGTCATCATGTGATCGACCGATGCCTCCGTATTTTCAGCCAGCATGGCGCGCAGCGAATCTTCGGTGAGTGGTGGCGGACCACCAGCTGGGGCGGGAGGAGCAGCAGGAGCCATCTCCGTGGGTTCAGCGACGACGGGGAGTGCTGCAGGAGCTACCACAGGGAGTGAAGATCCGGGGCAGCGGGCGCCGGAGTGTCAGTTGATGACGCTGCTGTCGAAGGAAGTGCAGCAGACTGAGGGGCGTTCGAACCCTCGGTCTTGCCCTCCTGAGAAATAAGTCGAGTGACACGAGGTGATGAGCAAGGTACCGATGATTCAGGAGAAGGATGGGCATACGTACCTCCAGCTGCTCACGTTCGCGATGTCTACGAGGATTGAGACGCTGAAAAGTGTCGGACACGGCTCGATTCAGACGCTTGGACATACGGTGGCGAGATGGTGAATTGAAGAATGAAGAAATGTCACAACGGGCACCAGTACCGTGGCTTCCATTGCGACAGGGGCAGTTGTGGTGTAGTGATCTCTCCGAAGTTGCGGATTATCACCCGTCGACAAAGACGTGTTGTGGTGTTGGAAATCCACGTGAACTCTAGCTACAGATGTAGTTAGGATGTTCCCACAACAATACGTCTACTAGGATAGTAAACGATCGTTCGGGCGGACCTGAAGACTTCAGTTCTGCCCTTGCACCGGGACAAACTGGACCTTGTAAACTACTTATATAGGCCAACCAGTAAAATAAGAACACGCTACTAGCACGAGCAAAGCTAGCAGGTGTTTTGAATCCTCGTGGTCCCAACAGCGGAAGGGTACCAGGCACGGGTAAGCCTTTTACGAGATCACCGAGTGTTCAACACTCGGCTGGAAGAAATAAAAGGGAGGCAATTCAAGCACTCCCAGTCGTGCAAATAGGCAACAATAAGCCGTCACGTAAAAGCTCCCGATAATAATCGGCCAATACACAAAGTCTCTTGGCCTTGCCGGATGAACCCTCGCTACAGAGCTTCGAGTTCACCGACAGGCATAACACACTCGAACAAGCTTGACCTGACGCTTACCTTGAAGCCGGACGTCGCTCTGTGTGCTTGAGTGGAAATTCTGTTGTGTATTTAAGCTTACCCTTTCGGGTCTATTCCTAATAAGAAGTCATAATCAAGTACACAAATATCAAGTGAGCAATGATCCGTTATGGATCTTCTTGCATGCCAAGCGTCGTCTGCACCGTCGCATGAGCATCTTTAACGGTCCGCGCCTTGTCCCAGACGGTGAACGTGTCTTCCAAAGGTCGCTGAGTCTTCCGCGAACTCATCCCAACCGCCACTGAGGGTTCGTACCGTAGATGGTCCGCTGAATGCGAATCCGGCCAGTCCATTATTAATAATAAGGACAGCTTGGATTCAGTGACATAGGGCCGTATCCGATACTTGTTGAAAACTCGGAGGTGACGCCGTCGAGTCCCTTGCACCTTAGCGTCTCCGTACATCACCTGACCGAGGGTTCGTCGCTTGAACAACTTGGGCGGTGTCACGTCTTTGTCGACGGGTGATAATCCGCAACTTCGGAGAGATCACTACACCACAGTACGCACTAATCGCCGCGCCATTTGCTCCAGTATCCAATAGGATCTTGGTCCTTCGGTCGTTCACTGCCCCCAACACGAGAGATCTCATTCTAACTCGGCGGTCAAGCGTCTGTGCTGACCACCATCCCAGCCGTTCTCCTGGAAGCAGCTTCATGATTCTGGTACGGTGCACAGCCTGGTCTGACTGCCGAGTTACACTTGCAATCGCTCGGTGGTTATCATCTAACTCACCGAGCTCACGTTCTATTCCGTCGATTTCACACATCCAATTGCCATCCCCGCTTCTTCCCTCGGGCCGTCCTGCTTCGCCTACGAAGGCAAACAAGAAGTTCGCCTCAACTGCAGGTTCAGCTGACTGTGGCAGCCCGGCACATTCCAACCCAGTCAGTGTAGGCGGGCCGCCGAGTTTAAATCACTCGGCGTGTAAAGGTTTTGCAGGTCTTCTGGCACTTGCGACTTATCGACAGAATTCTTCACAAACGCAGCCAACTTCTCGTATTGACGAAACAGCTCGCACTGGCCGACTTCATGGACTTGTCTGCAGACTTTGCAGCGTCGCCGACCGTAGCGAGTGCCCCGTTCTTCCACAAGCTGCACAAGGTCCACGCTGTGAGTTGTCGCGTGATCCATCTCCACGGTTCGACTGTTCTCGTTGGTTGTACGGTCGCGGAGGTCGGTTTGCTGAGTTCCCCGAACTTCGATTCGAGCCATTCTGGTCTCCCGCCGAGTTCTCTCGGCGATCCGGTGTATTTCCCTTATCATTGGTAACGCCGGCGTCTATGTAGTCGTCGTCTTCCGTTGAGACGTAGCCTCCGGGCTGATCCTCATCATCCCATTCGTCTTCGTAGTTGTACGGACTCGGCGGGTTCTGATCGAGGAGTTCCTCCCCGTCAGAGTCAGCGTCAACAAAAGTGACTCGGCGGTCGCGGTTTTCTTCCTTGCGACTGTGCTTCTCATCTCGACGCCCATCTCGGCGTTCATCTCGGCGGCTTTGATCCCTCCGCTTGTCGTCTCGGCCTCGTGCGATCACGAGTCGGTCGCGTTGCTTCTTGCGCTTTTCACCGAGGATCCGACGATTGATTATCTGCTCAACCTTACTGATGTCTTCCAACTGCAATGGGTACATCAAATCCATCACATCGTCATCACCACAATGCAACAAGAAGT
>NW_003303710.1:947442-950889 GCF_000142945.1 Phytophthora infestans T30-4 | reverse complement strand
GCGAGCGCTTTTACAGGTCACCGAGGGCCAGCGGCTGCTCAGCTAGAAGTGTCACGGCACCCGGGCTATCCGACGTACCGGCCGCTGAGTGTGCGGGGCTTTCTTTCGCGCGTAGCGAGACTTTGTCCTACCCGGACCGACCTAATCTCTTGGCGCTACCCAGTCAATACCCTACAAGCTATGCCTCTCGAGTATTGACGGCAGGCATAATCCGGCCCTATGCAGGGACTTACCGGAAAAGTGTACACGTGTCTTGGACTAGGAAAATTCTGCTCTGTTATCTTCTGGGAGCCCTTTCGGCTCCCCCTATTTAATCATATGCTTCTCATACAAATATCTAGTGAAATGTAGTCGTTTCGGATCTCTACCGACCCTTCAGCTGGGTTCAGGCGACCGTTGAGCTCAGCGGCTATCCGGAAATCATCATCCGGACAAATCGCCAAGTACTTACCGTGATCCCTTGTTCCTAAGCTCTGGGTTATCAGACCGAGCCGATTCTTGATCTAAAGTAGGTTGGCGTATGGTCGAATCTGGAAATCCCTACACCACAATCCGCCGTCGGATCCGGATGAGACGGTGACAAATCCGTTTTGGTACGTCGACGCAAAGCGCATGCAGGGGGCGATTGGCCACGTTCCACCGCGGCTGAGCTCCGATCCAGATCGACACATATCCAGCGGACCGTAGCGAAATCCCGGACAGATGAGTGTGGTTACGATGAACCGCCGTCAGATCCGGATGAGACGGTGCCAAACCAGTCTTGGGTCGTCAACGCAAAGCGCATGCAGGAGGGGATTGGCCAACTCCGCTTCGGCTGAGCTCCGATCCGGATCGACACATCCATATCCAGCCGACCGTAGCCGGATCCCGGCCAGATGAGTGTGGTCATGATGAACCACCGTTAGACCATGATGAGACCGTGCCAAACCTGTCTTGGGTCGTCAACGCAAAGCTCATGAATGGGGCGATAAGCCAAGTTCCGCTGCGGCTGAGCTCCGATCCGGATCGACACACACATATCCAGTGTGGTCATGGACATCTCGTCCAGCTCTAGCAGAGCATCTGCAGCGGGCAGAGTGTCAAGGCTGATATCGCCTTCTACCTCCCCCGTCACTCCGTTCACGAGTGTATACAGCTGTTCACAGCAATCACGTGGAGCATCACTGCTCGTCACGTTGGACACATCGTCCGACGTCGAAGACGTCACAGACGCCCTGCGTCTTCTTCTTCTCTTCCTCCGCGACCGAGCCCGGCCGGATGAGGGCGATGTGGCGACATCTCCGTCACCACCACCGGGTGCAGCAGCACCATCACTCCTTGAAGACGATACAGTGTCTCGCAAGACACTCGGCTGAAAGCCAAGAATTCTTTGACCTTCACACAGTGAACTAGGTGTCACTTCACCTGCATCTCCTGGGCCACGCCCATGATGCCTCGACTCGCAGTCGACCGCGACCCTCGGGTCACGCAGCGGTAGGTCATCGACCAGATTCGTACCACTCAGTGGATTACGCGCCACCGCGCGCCCGTCCTCACCAGGGACCCAGCAGCTGGTCATTGACCTGACCTGCACCGCTCAGCGGATAACGTGCCGCACCACGTACGCCCTCAGGGCAAACAGCAACCTCGTTGCTAACAATTTCGGACATACCAATGTCCAGCACTACGGCCGCCTCGGCCTCGTGCTCGCGCCAAAAGCGCTTCTGCTTCCTAGCAGAGGTGGGTTCATGACTCACCAAAGCTCCACTAGGAGCAGGGTGCGACGCACCCAGCGTTTTCGACTTCCAGGCGATCCATGGCTCATGGCGTTCCAGCCATGCCATGCCAAGGATGAGGTCATACCTCGCATCCAGGTCTAAGACCAAGCAGCGTTCCACGCTATCGAAGTTCTCAAACTTCACTCCAAGGTCGACAGAGACCTTCGACACAGTTATTAGTGTCCCCGTCGCGAGACGGACAGAGATCGTATCTCTCGTTGGCACTTCCAGTGCCTCAGCATACAGCTGACTCCCTTCCAGGGTGGAGCGACGGGCGTAGTTGCCCGAGGCTCCCGAGTCAATCAAGACTCTCCATGGCTTTGCAAAGCCCTTCACGTTCGCCTGAACGACCAGCAAGCCCGGCTTGCACACACTCTTTTCGTAAGAGAGCTTAGCTCTCTTCGGGGCTGATCCCCGTTGCCCTCTACCTCCTCGAGGCACAACAGAACTCAGTTCTTCCCCAGTAGGCCGCCCCGCGCCTACTTAGAATTGCCGTTTCCGGGCGATGACCCGGAGGGTTGGCTCGCCGGAGCCACGCGCTTCTTGCGCAGAGGGCAATATGCCCTCAAGTGCTTAGTGCTATTGCACACAAAGCATCGGCGGATGCGGGCGCGCTGCTCCGCAGCAAGAAGCTCCGCTTCTTCATCTTCAGCATAGCTGAGGTCCATCGGCTCTGGACCGCTCGAAGAGCTTGCGCTACCAGCGCTCTAACCAGGTCGCGCCGACCTGAAGTTGTGCTCGGCATTCAATGCACATCCACCGCCTCTTCGAAAGAGTTAGGGTGTACACGGAACACTTCCGTTCGAGCTGCGCTCACACGAAGTCCCCTCCATGAACACGGTCACGCTGACCAGTTTCTGAAAGAGGGTCCGCCCGCCATTCCGGCGATAAGAGTTCTCAACTCTTGGACATAGTCTAATACTTCCGTTCTTACCCTGGCGGGTAGAAAGGAACTTCGACCGGATACGGTACGCCTGATTAGGCGGCGCGAACACGCGCGAAAGCTGTTGCTTCAGCTGATCCCAAGTGAGAAATGCAGCGTCAATAGACGTGCCGCACGTTAGTGCCCATTCGCGAGCGCGACCTCCAAGCCTGGAGATAGCCAGCGCCACGCGCTGATGCTCAGACTGGAGCAGGGCCGATCCCATGGCCATCTCGACCTCACGGGTCCAGATAAGAAGATTTTCTCCATCCTTTCCCTCGAAGGTTTTTACGCTCACCATGAGCGGTTTCAGTCTCATAGACGCTTCACGCGTCATCGACGCCGCCGCCGTTGCGGCGCTCATCTTCTCTTGGACATGCTCCAAGAGCGCGTTCTCGTAGCGGGAGAACGATTCCAGCCTGGCAGTGACCGCCTCTGGACCTTGTGATGCAAGATGAGCCACGCCCTCCGGGTCAAGCAAGGACATAAGCTTAGTAAGCGCGTCCTGCTGCGCTGGGGGCAAATTCGCGAACACGGGGTGTTCCATCCTCGCAGAGGATATAGTCAACCGACTCAGGAGCGGGATTGACTACAAGTGCTACCAAGTGCAGCGGGGCTGCCGTAGCTTTAGCGTCAGAGGAAGACGTTCGACTCAAAGAGTCACTAATATTAAGTTCCTTATCCAAAGGACACTTACAGCCCAAGACCAGGGCTCAAAGTTAATACATTAACTTTATGCTTCAAAACCAGAAGTGTTTTATTACTATT
>NW_003303710.1:943303-946375 GCF_000142945.1 Phytophthora infestans T30-4 | reverse complement strand
CTGTTAAAAAGCATCGAACCAATGGCGCCACATGGCCCGTTCGGGCTTTCCTGACACAGGAACGTGGGTGTCGAAGAGTGGGAGACTTTTCTTTCACGCACCCATCACTGTCTTCGTGGCTTTCGCACGGGAAGAAATGCCGTCAATGGACGTCACACTGCTCTCTCCGGCAAAAGGCCATTGCCTTGGTTACGCCAGTATTTGGTTCCAGGAAGCAGGGTCAATCTCATGACACACGCCTCGATCCGGAGGCAGGCCCGTCGGTGGGTCTTTTAAGACAACGTCTCCATACTCCTTCACCACCGGGTAGAAGGGATCCGAAGGATCTTTGAGGATCGCCGATCCACTTCTTGCGCTCAGCGCCTTCTTGGTGTCCTCTAGGACCGCATCGTCCACGACGGATGAGGAGTTCAACTCCTCCTCAGGTCCCAGCAAGACCACCTCGGCTAGCTCGCCTGCCTTTAAGGCTTCGCCGAACTCGGCAATGGACATCTCGTCCAGCTCTAGCAGAGCATCTGCAGCGGGCAGAGTATCAAGGCTGATATCGCCTTCTACCTCCCCCGTCACTCCGTTCACGAGTGTATACAGCTGTTCACAGCAATCACGTGGAGCATCACCGCTCGTCACGTTGGACACATCGTCCGACGTCAAAGACGTCACAGACGCTCTGCGTCTTCTTCTCCTCTCCCTCCGCGACCGAGCCCGGCCGGATGAGGGCGGTGTGGCGACATCTCCGTCACCACCACCGGGTGCAGCAGCACCATCACTCCTCGAAGAGGATACAGTGTCTCGCAAGACACTCGGCTGAAAGCCAAGAGGTTCTTGACCTTCACACAGTGAACTAGGTGTCACTTCACCTGCATCTCCTGGGCCACGCCCATGATGCCTCGACTCGCAGTCGACCGCGACCCTCGGGTCACGCAGCGGTAGGTCATCGACCAGATTCATACCACTCAGTGGATTACGCGCCACTCCGCGCTCGTCCTCACCAGGACCCAGCAGTTGGTCATTGACCTGACCTGCACCGCTCAGCGGATAACGTGCCGCACCACGTACGCCCTCAGGGCAAACAGCAACCTCGTTGCTAACAATTTCGGACATACCAATGTCCAGCACTACGGCCGCCTCGGCCTCGTGCTCGCGCCAGAAGCGCTTCTGCTTCCTAGCAGAGGTGGGTTCATGACTCACCAAAGATCCACTAGGAGCAGGGTGCGACGCACCCAGCGTTTTCGACTTCCAGTCGATCCATGGCTCATGGCGTTCCAGCCATGCCATGCCAAGGATGAGGTCATACCTCGCATCCAGGTCTAAGACCAAGCAGCGTTCCACGCTATCGAAGTTCTCAAACTTCACTCCAAGGTCGACAGAGACCTTCGACACAGTTATTAGTGTCCCCGTCGCGAGACGGACAGAGATCGTATCTCTCGTTGGCACTTCCAGTGCCTCAGCATACAGCTGACTCCCTTCCAGGGTGGAGCGACGGGCGTAGTTGCCCGAGGCTCCCGAGTCAATCAAGACTCTCCATGGCTTTGCAAAGCCCTTCACGTTCGCCTGAACGACCAGCAAGCCCGGCTTGCACACACTCTTTTCGTAAGAGAGCTTAGCTCTCTTCGGGGCTGATCCCCGTTGCCCTCTACCTCCTCGAGGCACAACAGAACTCAGTTCTTCCCCAGTAGGCCGCCCCGCGCCTACTTAGAATTGCCGTTTCCGGGCGATGACCCGGAGGTTTGGCTCGCCGGAGCCACGCGCTTCTTGCGCAGAGGGCAATATGCCCTCAAGTGCTTAGTGCTATTGCACACAAAGCATCGGCGGATGCGGGCGCGCTGCTCCGCAGCAAGAAGCTCCGCTTCTTCATCTTCAGCATAGCTGAGATCCATCGGCTCTGGACCGCTCGAAGAGCTTGCGCTACCAGCGCTCCAACCTGGTTGCGCCGACCTGAAGTTGTGCTCGGCATTCAATGCCACATCCACCGCCTCTTCGAAAGAGTTAGGGTGTACACGGAACACTTCCGTTCGAGCTGCGCTCACACGAAGTCTCTCCATGAACACGGTCCCGCTGACCAGTTCAGGAAGAGGGTCCGCCGCCATTTATTCGATAAGAGTTCTCAACTTTTGGACATAGTCCAATAAATCCTTTTTACCCTGGCGGGTAGCAAGGAACTTCGACCGGATACTGTACGCCTGATTGGGCGGCGCGAACACGCGCGAAAGCTGTAGCTTCAGCTGATCCAAAGTGGGAAATGCAGTGTCAACAGACGTGCCGCACGTTAGTGCCCATTCTCGAGCGCGACCTCCAAGCCTGGAGATAGCCAGCGCCACGCGCTGATGCTCAGACTGGAGCAGGGCCGATGCCATGGCCATCTCGACCTCACGGGTCCAGAGAAGGAGATTCTCTCCATCCTTCCCCTCGAAGGTTTTTACGCTCACCATGAGCGGTTTCAGTATCATGGACTCTTCACGCGTCATCGACGCCGCCGCCGTTGCGGCGCTCATCTTCTCTTGGACATGCTCCAAGAGCGCGTTCTCGTAGCGGGAGAACGATTCCAGCCTGGCGGTGACCGCCTCTGGACCTTGCGATGCAAGATGAGCCACGCCCTCCGGGCCAAGCAAGGACATAAGCTTAGTAAGCGCGTCCTGCTGCGACGGGGGCAAATTTGCGAACACGGGGTGTTCCATCCTCGCAGAGGATATAGTCAACCGACTCAGGAGCGGGATTGACTACAAGTGCTACCAAGTGCAGCGGGGCTGCCGTAGCTTTAGCGTCAGAGGAAGACGTTCGACTCAAAGAGTCACTAATACTAAGTTCCTTATCCAAAGGACACTTACAGCCCAAGACCAGGGCTCAAAGTTAACACCTTAACTTTTATGCTTCAAAACCAGAAGTGTTTTATTTACTATTATTGCGGCCAAGCCGCCTAGGGGTAAATGTATCTCTTTAGCTATCTAGCATAGTTAAACCTAATCAAATGCATAACGTGTGGCTTTCAGCCAACGTACTGAGAGACCTTGTTAACTCTCCAACTTATGTACTGAGAGTTTGTTAACTCTCCGGGTACTTCGTACCCCTGTGTGC
>NW_003303710.1:942489-943203 GCF_000142945.1 Phytophthora infestans T30-4 | reverse complement strand
AACGTCTGTCTGAAGAAGTTTCCAAGATTACGCGCAGTCGTGTGGGGCTACGCATTCTCACTAATCTCTGCATGCAGCGCCGTGCTCGCGCTGAGTTCGAGATCCCACTCAAGAAGCTCGGCTGGAAGGGCGTGGATGGCGAAGACGTGGCAAACCGCATTATTGAGGCGTACAACTTCGCTGCGATCGACCCATACCGCGCTGTGACTAACAACAAGGGAATCATGAATGGCGTGGACGCTGTTGCTTTGGCTACTGGACAGGATTGGCGCGCCATTGAGTCGGCTGCACACTGTTACGCGAGTCGCTCGGGCCAGTATGCCTCGCTTTCGCACTATGAAAATGGAGTTGCTCGTGATGGTTCCGGAACGCGCGTGCTGCGTGGAAGCCTGGAAATGCCGATCGCGGTTGGGTCCAAGGGTGGTGCATTAATGACTCACCCTGGGTACACCGCCACTCACGCAATTCTGCAGCAGCCGACGGCGCGCAATTTGAGTGGCATAATTGTGAGTGTTGGATTGGCCCAGAACTTCGCAGCAATTCGTGCGATTGCAGTAACGGGTATTCAAAAGGGCCACATGGCTCTCCACGCACGAAACATCGCTATTGCTGCTGGTGCGCCTAGCGAACTTGTGTCTGAGGTTTGCAGCTACATGCTTCTGCGAAAGTCGATCAACATGGGAACGGCCAAGGAGTATCTGCATGCTCACGCGG
>NW_003303710.1:901996-941067 GCF_000142945.1 Phytophthora infestans T30-4 | reverse complement strand
GGGACTTAGCCCTGAGAGTCTTCGCACTCTCGAATCGCGAAGAGCAGCGCGGGTTGCTCGTAGTACACGGATGTGTACGGGGATACGATCATCCCTTTAGAATCTTGATTGACTCTGGGGCGTCGAAGAATTTCGCACGCCGCCAGACGGTTGCTCGTAACAGCAACAAGTTGTCCGAAGCTTTGAGAGAAAGCAAGGGCAACGGGACGGTGTCAGTGCGACTGGCCGACGGGAAGGTCGTCACTGTCCCCAACGTCCAAGTGGATCTGGCTGTCAAGTTTGAAGACTTTGACAGCCTCGAACAGTTCACTGTTCTCGATATGGATCCATATGATATGATCCTGGGCATGCCCTGGCTTGAGAAGCACGAGCCCTGGATCGACTGGCGAGGCAAGGCAATCGGTGCCAGCCGGCCTGCGCAGTCCGACAGCGCATTGGTGAGTCATGTTCCCACCTCTGTCAGGACCCGGGGCGCCCGCAAGGGCTGCCAGGGTACCAAAGCATCCGGCAGATGCTTGGGAGTCGTCGACGTATATGACGACTCCCAGGATGTTTTGATGGTGGCCGCGCCCAGAAGAGGCATCGGCCAAGTGGGTAACTTAGGTCCACAGGCGGGTAGCTTAGCTCCGCAGACAGCTGCAGCTGTCATGAACACTGAGAACAGCGTGTTCAGAGTGGGTAACAGAGTTCCACTCACGGTCGCCCAGACCTTAACTGAAGAGGAAGGCGTTGAACACGCTTCCTGTGTGGGTACAACAGTATCACACGAGGCCACGAGTGCCTCGGATGTCGTAGCGACGACATCCCTAGACGTGGGCAGCAAAGCTCCCCGTCACAGACGCCGTCGGCGAAGACACCGCCGCCGCCTCAAGTCGGATCCGAACTTCGTTCCGATCGACGTCGCTTCAAGCGACTCGGAGTCCAGGGCCCGGGCTCCTCCGACAAGGCCGGTGGAAGAGTGCTATCACATCTTCGATGGCGAGACAGGTTTACCCGTCAAGGCATCTGGTGTCCACTTGGAACCGTTGCCAGAGATTGCGGAGATACTGAACCTCGAGGAAATGACGGTTGAGTCTTTCCTGGCCAACCTCAAGGCTGGAGAGATTGCTGAGATGGTACTCATGAGACCTGAGACCACTCGGGAGGAGCTGAACTCCTCCTCTGTCTTGGACGAGAACGTCCTGGAAGACATGAACAAGCAGCGTCAGGCGCGCTTGGGTTCTGA
Source organism: Phytophthora infestans T30-4 (assembly GCF_000142945.1). Taxonomy (NCBI): domain Eukaryota; phylum Oomycota; class Peronosporomycetes; order Peronosporales; family Peronosporaceae; genus Phytophthora; species Phytophthora infestans. The sequence continues at coordinate 939,842 of NW_003303710.1, read as the reverse complement.
GATATCAAGAACCCCAAGGATCCGGTGTATCCTTTGGTGACGGAGTATGCGGACGTGGTGAACAAACACCCACCGACCCAACTCCCACCGGATCGAGGCGTACGGCACGAGATTGATCTCGTGCCCGGCACAAAGTATTGTGTCACGAGGCAATGGCCTCTCCCGCGCGAACAGTGCGAGGTCATTGATGCCTTCTTCGCCGCGAAAGCGAATGCATGCATGGTGCGGGAATCGAAAATCCCCGCACTCGACGCCGACTTTCTGCGTTCGAAAGCCGAACGTGAAAGTGGCCTCTGGTTCACGCTTATAAACAAGCTGAACAACGGAAACGGTGCCGGCCCAAACACCGATCCCACGAAAGATGTGTTGGTGGAACAACATGGCCCGGGAGCCGAACTGAACAGGGCGCTGGGATTTGGGAAGACGGATACCACCAAAATCCTGAATGGCAGGGGAGAGACAATCCCCGCTCAACGCCCGCTAGGAGCTTCAAAGGCGACATGCTTTTGGGAGTGGCTCGTCATGCCGCAGGGCTTGTCTAACGCCCCGGCGACGTTCAATCGCCTGGTGACGCAATTGTTCCGCCCTTTGCGTACCTTCGTACAGACGTACTTCGACGACATATTCGTCCATAGCCGTGCCGAGGGAGGCAAGACGGCCATGGAGGTGCATCTAGGACACCTCCGTCGAGTGTTGGACGTGATGCGAGCGAACAAGCTCTACGCCAACATCGACAAGTGCGTTTTCGCGTCACCAGAGATTAAAGTTCTCGGTTGCTTCGTAAGCAACGTGGGCGTTCGGGCTGACCCAGACAAGGTCAAGGCCATAGCAGCATGGCCGACGCCCCGATCCCAGAAGGATCTTCGAAAGTGGTTGGGCTTGGCCAACTACCTTCACAAGTACAGCGCTGGGTACGCGGGCTTCGCTAAGCCCCTGTCGAGCCTCCTTCAGAAGGACGTCGACTGGCGCTGGGAACAAGAGCACCAGGATGCTTTTGACAGCATCAAGGCCAGTCTCCAAGAGGCCCCTGTCCTGGCCCTGCCGGACGAGACGAAGCCGTTTAGCGTCGTCTGCGGTGCCTCCGATTACGCCATCGGGTGTGCATTGCTGCAGGACGACACGGCTGGACAGGAACGAGTCATCTCATTCCAGTCCAGGCAGCTCAAAGCCGCCGAGCGGAACTACCCTGTCCATGACAAGGAGCTCCTGGCAATGAAATATGCCCTTGTGAAGTTCCGTGCTCACCTTCTGGGCTCTAGGCCCTTTGTGATCTACACAGACCACGCGTCCTTGAGGACGGCGACTAACTCGCCTCGCCTCTCCCAAAGGATGGCGAGGTGGCTGTCCTTCTTCGCGGAATACAACTTCCGCGTCGAATACAAGCCGGGCAAGCTCAACGTGCTTGCGGACGCCCTCTCTCGGCGTCCCGACTATGAGTTGGCCCACATCACGCGGGTGACAACGGATCTATATGATCGGATACGCATGGCGTATCGGGACGATGAGGCTGTCGCGCCTATCGTCAAGTTCCTTAAGGCCGGAACGAGCGCGAAGTCCGACTGGCTCTCGTCGCGACAGCGCTCACGGCTCCACCGATATGAGTTGAAGAAGGGCCTCCTCTATTATCGGGTGGAGCCCACTGAGCCTCCACGGGTGGTCGTACCCAACGACGAGAATCTGAAGCTCGACATCCTTGCGGAGGCGCACGACGCGCCCTCCAGCGGCCACTTGGGCGACGAGAAGACCTTTCTGTCGGTCTCTCAGTCCTTCTGGCGGACCCACATGTACAAGTGGGTCGCCCGATACGTTAAGACATGCGAAACATGTCAGCGGGTCAAACCCGCAGGGCACTCTTCGGCTCCACTACAGAGCCTACCCGTACCGGCTGATTGTTGGAAGTCGATGAGTCTTGACTTCATCTTTGGGCTTCCCGCCGACGGACACGGCAACACCGGAATTTTGGTGTTCGTGTGTCGGCTGAGCAAGATGGTACATCTTGCTCCAGTTCCCGTCACTGTAACGGGCGAACAAACCGCAAGGTTGTTCGTCGATGGCGTGTTCCGCTATCACGGTCTCCCGGAGACGATTGTCTCGGACCGAGACCCGCGGTTCACTGCTGCGTTTTGGAAAACGCTGTTCCCTTTACTGGGAACTCGTCTGCAGATGTCCACTGCGGATCATCCGCAGACAGACGGCCAAACAGAGCGCGTCAATCGAGTGCTCGAGGACACTCTGCGCAGTGTGTGCGCGGCAGCGCCACGTACGTGGTCGTCGCAGCTTTCCAGTTGTTGAGTTTGCGCTCAACAACGCGGTGCACGCGTCCAAGGGGGTTCACGCCGTTCTACTTGAACGGCTTTCCGCCACCCCCAGAGTGCCTCTCACTCTTCGAGGAGACACTGACTCCTCTATTCTAAGTGGGGGAGAGGCTCGGAAAGCCCTTTCCTCCCAGGCCTCGGATGTGAGGCCAGTTTCGCTGCGGAAACAGGTGAAATCCTTTATGGATACCAAGCTGAACATTGTCAGCAGGGTCCGCGATGCCATGGCAGCGGCCCAAGATAAACAAAAGGAGTACTCAGACAAACAAGGAAGAGGAAACTTAAGTATATTTGAGGTTGGTGACTTAGTGTTGCTAGACACGAGGAACCTACCTCTAGACACTGTTAGCTCTGTCGGCAGCAACAAACTGAAGCACCGCTTCATCGGACCTTTTGCAGTCCTGGCCAGACATGGTGCGTCGTACACCATCGACCTTCCAAAGTCAATGAAGACGCACCCGACGTTCTATGTCTGACGTCTTAAGCGGTACTTTGACCCGCAGGGGGTTGCTGACTCGCAGACCCCCCTTGACCCAGCTCCTCGAAGCGAGGGCCGGTCACAGTCGTCGACGAGGGCGTCGGAGCAGGCACCCAAGCCTCGGTCGGGACGGCAAGGCTGCGGTCAAGACCGTACGCCGGAGGGGCTCCATACGAACGGACCCCGGCGCCATACGCCGAGTACGCTGAGTACGCCGGGTACGCACCATACGCGTACGTCTGGGAGTGTGCCGCAGGCGGCTCCGGACGTGGCAACAAAGCCTCGATCCGTCGGATCATGCGAAAGGCCTCGTCCAGATCGGACGAAGAGGCCCGGCGATCCACCCGCAGGTGCAGGCTCGCGACCTCTCGCTCCACCAGGTCCAGGCGGCCCGCAAGGCGAGCGAGCTCGCCCTGATTCCCGGCTTGGGCGGCAGCATTACCGCCAGTCCCAAGGCCAAGTGCAATCTCAAGCACGAGGACACGTTGACGGAGGCGGTCAACCTCAGGGTCCTGTGTCGGACCCGCAGTCGGAGCACTCGGATGAGAGTGGCTCTCGGGAGGCGCCGAGTACTCGTACTCGTACGAGGGCACCTCCGCCCCTGCTTGACCGGAATGGAGAAGCCCACTTCCACGTGGAGCGGATCCTCCAGGAGCAACGGTGTCGCGGCAAGCGACAGCTCCTCGTGAAGTGGAGGGGTTATGCCCACTCCGAGAACTCGTGGGAGCCGATTGAACGGCTCCTGATTGACTGCCCGAAGGCTGTCGCAATCTGGGAACAGAAGCGGCGGCAGCTTCATAAGTAGTCCGGGGCTTCTTGCCCGAACGGGGTACGGACGATGAATACATACCGTACCCGCGCTCATCGTGAGCGCTAGAAGCCGCGCGCTTCAGGATGTCCCTTGGCAGCATACGCTTGCTGATCAAGTGGGCAAACCTCACACGAAGATCACGCTGGTCCAGGATGTGGGACAGCTGCTGATCTTCATGGAGTTCCCATAACTCCGTGGGCGAGTACTTGAGAGTCTCCACCCACGCCCAGAACATGTCCTCACAGGAACTCCACGTGGGACAGTTCTCGGGCATAACCCAGGGGTATCCCCAAACAGGATAGAGACCACCCCGGGTCTCGGGCTTCTTACGACAAGTCGTGAAGTCCTTAAGGGGAATGCGGTGTTGCGCGAGAAGCACACACCGAGCAGCCTCCAAGTTGTCGACGAACAACTGTTCTTTCTGAACAAGGGCTCGTTCATAGATGCCCCTAGAAGTGTGGCCGCCCACAAGGCCACGACGAGCGACGAGAAGCTCTAAGAAGAGGTCAGCCCCAGAGATCTCCTCGGGAAGCCAATACCCTCTTGAGTTGATGGCAGCTCCCTGGCTGACGGGTGCCGCCACCGAACCCCCACGCACACGCTGGGCAGCTTGGAATTCCTCCTGCTGCTGGTCGAGGTCATTCGAGACCTCCCGGGGCTCAACGATAGCACCCTCCTCCTCCTCTTCTTCCTCCTTCTCCTCCCCTTCATCCGAGGAGCCGAAGAGACTCTGATAGGAGCGTCGAGTCTCCTTCTCCTCGCGGAGTGGAGACTTAGAGGCGATACGCTTCTTTGAGGGCTTGGCGCCTTCGGCTTTAGAAGCCTTAGCGCGCGCAAGACCCTCGGCAAGCGAGAGACGTTTGCGAGGACTCCCTTCCTCATCGCCACCGGCTTTGGGAGTGCCCTTAGCCTTAACGGCCGGACTCTCAGAGCGCACAGAGGTCCTAGGACTGTGACCACCGTGATCACTAGCGGGCGACTGCACGCTGCCTTCTTTGTGCTCACTGGCACTGGGCTGTGCCCTCCCACAGAGCCCGCAGGAGCATCCTGAGTGCTCTCGGACTCGGCATCGTCCTCACTGCCCGAGTTGAACTCGCGTTCTACGACCCGAGGGTTCGGACGGTTGTCTGAAGACGAGGGCGACGGACTGCGGCGCCTGCTTGCGCGCTTGTCCGCAGCCGCGTCACCCGAGGAACCGATCGCCTCGGAGGCCACCTGAGTAGCCTCCTTGAGTGCAGAGCCTTTGCCGTGAGGCTTAGTGCTCTTGGCCTGCGCCTTACCGGCTGCAGCCTTGGAGCGTGTCTTAGCACCGCTCTTAGCAGTGCCGCGAGGCATGTTAACGGTCGAAGTGGAGACCTTGACGAAGAGCGCACAGACTGCTGCTCGAGGCTCTAACTGTGAAGTGAGCCTCCGCCGCGCTCGCGCGGCCAAGTCGATGGTTTTCGACTTTGAGAATGAGAGTTTGTGACGAACACCTCTTCATTCTGATTGGTCGGTAAACCGAACCTAAGTGGGGGAGGATGTAACGGGGTACGTAGCCCTAAGTGTACCCTGGTTACATGAAGTGTGACACTTCACACTTCAGGAGTATGACACGTCATACTCCGAGATATTTGGTACAAGGTACCAAGGTCGTTCAAAGCCAACCATTGGTTAAATGACATTGCATTTCTATAGGTAACTAACAGTTTGTATTAAACCCAAACTTAATCTACCTATAAATATACTCAGTTTACAATCTACCTTATTTGGGTCACTTCGCTCTCTTTAATAAAAGAGGGGACCTGTGAACTGCCGTTCACTGAGAGTTTGTATACTCTCGGAAGATAGCTTCCTCTTGCGCAAGGTGCTGTGTGACCCCGTCACAAGTAGCGTGTTCTTATTTTTACTGGTTGGCCTATATAAGTAGCTTACAAGGTCCAGTTTGTCCCGGTGCAAGGGCAGAACTGGGGTCTTCAGGTCCGCCCGAGCGATCGTTTACTATCCTAGTAGACGTATTGTTGTGGGAACGTCCTAACTACATTTGTAGCTAGAGTTCACGTGGGAATTCCAACACCACAGCTGTTTTAAATCGTCGCCTTATTTTATTAATAGCATCCTATTAAAATGGGATAGCGACAGTACTTGATTTAAGTATTACTTTTTATGCTCATAACCGCCTGTAGATTTGATGCCATAATTAATGGATTTGATTCCCGTAAAACATTTCTTACTCTTTCTTCAAATATGTTAATAAAGCGCTCTTACTATTCTTCAAATATGTAATAAGAACGTTATGGGAAAACGCTAGCTCTAAAGTTCTCTTTAAAATTCCAAATTTGTTAAATCACCGAAAATTGTCGTGATATTAGCGCTTTACAGCTATTGTGCATTTCAATGCTTTTGTCTTTTTTACTTAGGCTGATGCTTGATTTATAGTAAAGGACATATCTGACAAGAGATATGGTTTTTCAAGAATAAACCCGGGCAATTTATGGCCCAGCAATATTTAAAGCAAAAAAATGTTTCAAACTCAAAACCTAATAATACTCCTTATTAGAAAGCTGCAGTAAATTTATAAGTTCCATGCTTGCTATGTCCAGGTAGCGATTGTCTCTATTTTGGTGCAAATCTATCGCCTAATTTGCTCCTATTGCTACATTTAAAACACCGATAAACCAGTTTAACGTCGTTAGCGCTGCGCTAAAACCACGTCGTGAAGCTGAAATAGGGTTAAATCACGTTACATTAACGCCACCCCGCGCGCGCAGTTTTTAGTTTTTGTACATTGTGGATTTAAATATAATTACGATTGATCTGGCACTATTGTGGAGTTTTTTTATCACATCCCGTACGTCACTTTCGCATTCGCCAGCGTTGAAAAGCCTCGTACGATGACCAACAAAATATCGGTCGGCGACGCGCTTGTGGTGCAGGCAACTTCGAGGACTGATCTGGAGACGACGCTGGACCAGGCGTTGGCGCTGCTACGTAGAGCTCTCAAGACCTCGCAGGGCGTGGAACAGGACGATGCACTGCAGTGCAAGGCGGCGCAGGTAGCTGCGTTGGCTGCGCAAGTGCAACGCCAGTGTGCAGATACTGCTTTTAAGCAGTTCAATCCACTGCAGCCAAGCCAAGATGCTAACGAGAGCTGGAGCAGTTTCACCAAGCAGCAGGACGCAACCCCGCAGCCCTCAGTATGGTCCGGGTTCTACAACAAGACGCTACGTGAACGCTTCGATGTGCTGGCGCTTATGTACCCGCGCCTCAAGACACTCAAGGCACAGCAGCTCCTGGGAGGCACTGACGCGTTTTACTGATGTTTCACCGCATTTGGACCCAACAGCCAGGCTCGGCGAGCTACCGCTGCGCACGGCCAACCTCATGATCGAGAACTGCGTCGGCGTGTTGGGCGTCCCACTCGGGTGAGGTGGCTTGAAGAATTGTTTAATATCCAGTGGATTGATAGCTCACTTGGTTTGTATCGTTGCCATAGTCTTGGCCTCAACTTCGTTATCGATGGCAAGAGCCTGTCCGTGCCCATGGCCGTGGAAGAGCCCTCGGTCGTGGCAGCGGCCTCCAGTGCGGCTAAACTTGTGGCAGCTGCTGGCGGTGGCTTCCACACGGCGACATCCGGCAACATCATGACGTCACAGATCCAGCTCGTGGGTACCGAGGACATCGCGGCGGCGATCGCATCTATTAAATGCAACCGTGAACGACTACTGTCAATTGCCAACACGACACTCTGCCCGAATATGAAGAAACGTGGCGGCGGTGCTGTCGATATCTACTGCCGCATTGTCAGCCAGGCCACCCGTACCGCTGCAACTGCTGCTGCTGCCAGTTCCTGGTACACTCCATGCGACGACGAGCTCGTGGTGAATGCCTCTGAATCGCAGACGCAGTTCCTGGTCGTGCACATCGATGTCGACGTGTGCGAAGCCATGGGTGCCAACATTGTCAATACCGTGGCGGAAGGTCTGTCTGAAGAAGTTTCCAAGATTACGCGCAGTCGTGTGGGGCTACGCATTCTCACTAATCTCTGCATGCAGCGCCGTGCTCGCGCTGAGTTCGAGATCCCACTCAAGAAGCTCGGCTGGAAGGGCGTGGATGGCGAAGACGTGGCAAACCGCATTATTGAGGCGTACAACTTCGCTGCGATCGACCCATACCGCGCTGTGACTAACAACAAGGGAATCATGAATGGCGTGGACGCTGTTGCTTTGGCTACTGGACAGGATTGGCGCGCCATTGAGTCGGCTGCACACTGTTACGCGAGTCGCTCGGGCCAGTATGCCTCGCTTTCGCACTATGAAAATGGAGTTGCTCGTGATGGTTCCGGAACGCGCGTGCTGCGTGGAAGCCTGGAAATGCCGATCGCGGTTGGGTCCAAGGGTGGTGCATTAATGACTCACCCTGGGTACACCGCCACTCACGCAATTCTGCAGCAGCCGACGGCGCGCAATTTGAGTGGCATAATTGTGAGTGTTGGATTGGCCCAGAACTTCGCAGCAATTCGTGCGATTGCAGTAACGGGTATTCAAAAGGGCCACATGGCTCTCCACGCACGAAACATCGCTATTGCTGCTGGTGCGCCTAGCGAACTTGTGTCTGAGGTTTGCAGCTACATGCTTCTGCGAAAGTCGATCAACATGGGAACGGCCAAGGAGTATCTGCATGCTCACGCGGTGTTCTCTGAGATCCAGAGCAATTCCCCGCCGATTTCTCCTGTCTCAGTGACGCTACCATCAATGTTCTACGTGGAAATTCCGATTCCCGAGCTGGAGGACACTATCAGCCTAAACATTGCCTTTGAGGCCATCAATAAGCACCCGCAGTACATCGCCATCATGGCACCGAGCAAGAGTGACAAGACGCTCACGACGCTACAGCGGCAATTACTGGGCGATAAAGGCTACAACCAGCTCGAAAAGATGTTCATGTTTCTGGCTTCCATGCGCTCCATTGTCATCTCCGCCTCGAGATCAGAAAGCGATCTGCTGCTGTCGCGCTCGAACGTTGGACTGCAAAACAAGCTGCAGCTGCTCTCCATTCTCATCAACATCATTGCATATCGTCTCATGGAGGTCCGTCCCGACAAGGTTCGTACGTTCATGCGTCAACTCCTTGAGGCAAGTGGTGGATCTGCCAATGTAGTCAACGACGGCGATATGCACGAGTTAGACGCCAAGTTCTTCCACGATCTCATGGTGGAAAATGTTGATCCTGATGACGACATTCTGTCCACGGGTTTGCCGCTGTTCCTGGCCCTGTGGCAAGTGCTGCACTACCACATTGAACAGGAGGTGCCGCACAAGTTACTCCGTACTCGTCTCGTCAAGGAACAGTGGGGATTGCTGAACGACATCGTCAGGAGTTACGAGCTCGGCAATTATGCTACGACTGCCACTGCGCAAACGTTAGACAAAATTTTTTTGGCCTATGTTGCAGTTCAGGCTACGCGTTGGCAAGCGACGTTGCTGCTGTTGATCGACTCGTTGGCTTTGGCCTCCGAGCTGGTGACACCGGAGAGGTTGGACTTCCTCACCCGCATTGGTGAGTACATGGAGTGGGAAGGCTCCATCGCACACGACCTGGCACGCTATCAGCGCGACGCTACTGAACGTGTGCCTAACGCCTTTCTCTTCTGGCTATCTCAGCGCGGGATTTCTCACACAGACGGTGAGCAATACGAGCGTGAATTCCGTGGCGTGGCTAACGCTTTAGCTGCCGAGAAGTGGGATCAGCTACTGCAGGAGGCACGACGGGACTCGTGGGCTGCAGCTACCTTCTCATTGCCGGCAGTGGAACGTGTCATTGGCCTCATCCGCGAAATCTACGGTGACAATAGCGGACGCAGCATTCGGAAGGAATCGTTTTAGAAGGCAGAGTCAAAAGCCGGGAATTGGAACCAACAGGAAGTATACTGTTACCCTTCTCGTTGCTACATAGTATGCTGTCCTGACCATCTTTAATTTATCCCAATACTTACGTGTACACCGCGCACAGAAAGAGTAGAGCTTTAGCGCATGCCTGCATGCGCTATATACGCCGTTCTTGCCTTGACTTTAGTCACTCCTCGCTGGGTGGTGCATCGTTCGCCTCTTGTCGCAGGAGCACGTAGGCCACGGCGTAGTCTCCGTCGTGCGAGATCGACACCATTGACTCCTATCCAAATACACACCCAGCACCTGCATCAGATAGACAGGAAATCATCTCCATCAACTGTTATCCCTTCCTCACCACTAATTTCAGGCGATTGGCCAGTGCCTCTGTCTCGCCCGAGAACTGTAGCTTCAGTGCCTTGGAGTTCTCCGTCACTGGCAACGCTGTAGGGACTCCAGGCTCCTCATTCCCCCTTCGCACTGCATTGATCTCGGGAAAGAGCACACGGTATCGCTGAAAAGCTTTGAGCGTCGCCTCCTTGACCGCCCACCGAGATGCCAGGAACGTGGCGCGCTCAGCGCTCGGTCGCGCGTGAAACTCGACGATCTCTTCTGGGTGGAAGGCGCGTACCAGCAGACGCTGCCCGAAGCGCGCGAAGCTCTTCTCGAAGCGTGACACCAGCACTACGTCCACGCCGATGCCGAATACCCTACAAATAATCGCCATGGCCCCAATAATTTCTAATAAAAAACAGTAATACACTGTGTATTATACACATGTATTAGAAACAATATCACTGTTTTTAACTCGATTTTTGCTCCGGTGACGTCGCGATGTTGGAACGTCAACATGTAACAAGGTATGTAACCCCAAGGGTACCCCTGGCTACATGAAGTTTGGCACAGGATACCTGGTACATGGTACCAGGGTCGTCAGAGGCCAACCTTGACATACCTTTTCTATAAGTGACTTGTAGTTTGTAAATTTAACTCAGACTTAGCCTACCTATACTGTGACGGGGTCACACAGCACCTTGCACAGAGGAAGTGCTTAAGGGTATTTGCTACCCGAGTGAACGTTTATCCACGTGCTCCCGGCCTCAGTTGCTACTTGATAGAGTAGATGTATTGTGCCTTTCCAAAGTTTTGGCCAATCTGACCTTTAAAGGCTGGTCCTAAGCAAGGGTGGGTAGGGCTAAAGGTGGGATTTGAGGACGAATTGCTAAGCCAGGCCACTATAAAAAATTGATATTTGACCAATATCACTGTTTGATTTTGCCGACTATGATTCAATAATACTTGATTGTGGAGGCCCTACGTAAGGGCTCCGATTTGGTCTAAAGGGTGCCTTTTAACAAGTTAAGGGCTGATTGGCCAGTATTTGCCGGTCATTTACCCTTACGTAAGGTATCTACAACAGATTGATTTTAAATCAAATATGGGCTACTCATCAGACATACGCTGGCGAGGCAAGAGTATGTGATCAGGCTATTGCCTTTCTACAGCGGGCCAGATCAAATCGTGTTTGTCGATGAAATTTCAAAGGATGGAAGGTATTGTACAATATCCATTTTGTGAATGCTACATCTTACCTAGTTAATTTGTTGTATGGTATTGCTATGGTTTAGGTCCTCCCTGAGAAAACACGCGTGGTCCGGTCAAATATGTCTTTGATTGGCATCGTATTTTTTCGTCAAAGGGTTAGGCTACATTTTAGTCGGATGCACCCGATCAGATAGGAGGTCTTCCGTAAGGGCCATCCTCCTACGTAGGACCATAAAACTGAGGGCGTTTTGGCAGAAAGGCACAATAAGACTGATGTATTTATAAGTAAGCTTAGCTTAAGTCCTTTACAAACTAGAGGCTACCTATAGTGGAGCTAAGTAGTCATGCCCTGACTGGCTCTTAGAGCACCTGATACCGTGTACCAGGTGCCCACAAGAGTGACGGGTCACTCTTAAGTAGCCTGGGGTACACTGGATTGTACCCCGTTTGTGACGGTCACACAGCACCTTGCGCTAGAGGAAGTTGGCTTCCGAGAGTATACAAACTCTCAGTGAACGGCAGTTCACAGGCCCCCTTTGCCTAAGGGAGCGACGTGACCAATTTAGGTAAGTTGGAAACTAGATAAATTTACAAACATAAGTCACCTGTAGAAAAGCAATGTCATCAGCCAATGCTTGGCTTTGGACGACCTTGGTACTTTGTACCAAATATCCCGAAGTATGACGTGTCATACTTCTGAAGTGTGACGTGTCACACGTCATGTAGCTGTATTGTAGTGATTTCTCCGTAGTTGCGGATTATCACCCGTCGACAAAGACGTGACACCGCCCAAGATGTTCAAGCGACGAACCCTCGGTCAGGTGATGTACGGAGACGCCAAGGTGCCAGGGACTCGACGGCGTCACTCCCGAGCTTTCAACGAGCAATGGATACGGGCATATGTCACTGAATCCAGGCTGTCCTTATTATTAATAATGGACTGGCCGGATTCGCATTCAGCGGACCATCTACGGTACGAACCCTCAGTGGCGGTTCGCGGAAGACTCAGCGACCATTGGAATGCACGTTCACCGTCTGGGACAGGGCGCGGACCGTTAAAGATGCTCATGCGACGGTGCAGACGACGCTTGGCATGCAAGAAGATCCATAACAGATCATTGTTCACTTGATATTTGTATACTTGATTAGGACTTCTTATTAGGAATAGACCCGAAAGGGTAAGCTTAAATACAGAACAGAATTTCCACTCAAGCACACAGAGCGACGTCCGGCTTCAAGGTAAGCGTCTGGTCAAGCTTGTTTGAGTGTGTTATGCCTGTCGGTGAACTCGAAGCTCTGTAGCGAGGGTTCATCCGGCAAGGCCAAGAGACTTTGTGTATTGGTTGATTATTATCGGGAGGTTTTACGTGACGGCTTATTGTTGCCTATTTGCACGACTGGGAGTGCTTGAATTGCCTCCCTTTTATTCTTCCAGCCGAGTGTTGAACACTCGGTGATCTTGTAAAGGCTTACCCGTGCCTGGTACCCTTCCGCTGTTGGGACCACGAGGATTCAAAACACCTGCTAGCTTTGCTCGTGCTAGTAGCGTGTTCTTATTTTTACTGGTTGGCCTATATAAGTAGTTTACAAGGTCCAGTTTGTCCCGGTGCAAGGGCAGAACAGGGGTCTTCAGGTCCGCCCGAACGATCGTTTACTAATCTAGTAGACGTATTGTTGTGGGAACGTCCTAACTACATTTGTAGCTAGAGTTCACGTGGGAATTCCAACACCACAACTGGTGCCGCGACCCGGGAACAGATTGTGACCATTGTGAACTGTTTGTATGGCCTTCCAGTTTACGAGCTACCAAGAGAAGAAGAACAAGAAAAAGAAAACAAGCAACATGGCGAAAGGACAACCGACGGTACCAGTTACGCCTGCCAAGTCTGGCGGGGCTCGCAACGAGAGTTCAAGCCCGGCTGCGCGCTTTGCAGCCGCCACCGAGCTTTCAGTGAGCTTCGACGACGAGGCGGACATCGGTCCTGACGCCCACGATTATAAAGATTACGAAGACAAGACGCCGGCTCCAGAGCCAGGCGCAGCGACGCCGGAGACGGCCACGCTATCATCGGGGCTGAGCGGGGCGACCAGGTCCCTTTCGAGGAACCTCGCCGACGAGCTCGATGATGTTGCGGGACCGGAACCCGCCTACGAAGATTATGACGATGGGACCGAGGGCTCTAAACCTTCGGTGGCGAGTGCAAAGCATTCAGCACTGCTGAAGGCACCTCGCCCACCTATCAACGGTGATACACCAGCCGCCAAGCGCGTTTTCGACCGCGTACAAGCGCTGATGCAGAATGATGAGTGGATGCAGCTGTTCAAGCCCATCACCAAGAAAAAAGCCGACTGGCCTGCGCTTGCGCAGGAACTTCAATACCCAGTCAACTCGGTTTCGACTAGCCAAGTTGCCGAGGATTCAGTTTCGCTACTGTTGTCGCTGGGCTTCGAGAACGAGACGTACCCATCGACGATGTCGCTCCAAGATTGGAGTCCACATGAAGCCGGAGCTGCTCTCCAGAAATGGAAGAAGAAGCTTCGGAAGGCGTTTGACGCGGTTGGCATCAACGCCGGAAAGCAGCCTGTTAGTCGACCGATGATTCAAGATGAAGATCCGTTCACGATTCCACTGCCGCCGACACCCCAACGACTCGTTCGTACTCCTCCGACCAAGCGTGGAACTGAGCGTGGTGCCTTTGGCACTACCGAAGCTTCACCGTACATTCAAGACTCGTACATGGTTACGCCACGTTCGGAGAGCCGTATGCAACGTATTTGCGCTGGTAACGAGGGTTCGTTCGGTCGCCGAGGCGGCGCGCGAGCTCCCAAAGGTGAGCCCGGGACGTCGTCAAGTCGACAGCGATGGTTCGTCCAGTGACGATGACATTTTGGTGCGTACATTCGACGAGGAAGATCCTCAAGTCGAGTTGATGCGTCAGATGAATGAGTTAGAGACGCTGAACGACGTGGACCCGACACCGAGGATTGAAATGGCATCGCACCGACCGTTGGATCCCATCACGCCGTTCTCAGGCTCTCGCAACAAGAGCGAGAACTGTATGCAGTGGCTCCGTGGGTTCGTCTATGAAATGACTGAAACCTACACTGATGCCGATAAATGGTGCATTCCATTTGAGCTAAGTATCCGGGACGGAGCCATTCATTGGTTCCGTCAACTTCCGAAGAAGACGAAGCGCAAGTGGAAGCTGTTGAGCGATGCGTTCATCCGCTACTACTGCTCGCAGTTCACTCAGACGGCACTGTCGCGTTACTACTCCGCCAAGCGGGAACGTAATGAACATCTGTGCGACTACATAAACAGGCTGAATGGCTACGCTCGGACCGCCCGTCTACACTTTGAGAAGAGTGGTCGCGACGCGAAAGAACACGTACAGCAGTTCCTGGCAACATGCGACGATGCCAAGCTAGCGGAGAGTCTCTACCACGCTCGAGTCGCCGACAATCACGAGCTCGAAGAGATCATCGAAGATGTTCTCAAGGGCAAGGAGAGAATGGCCAAGCGTGACAGTGAGTACCGATACTCCAAGAGCCGTGACGCGCGACGCGACGATGGGTACACCCACAACAATCGGCGTGATGACCGCCGCCGCGATGACAACCGCAACAAACCAAGAGTGACACTCATTAAAGCCACGGTGGACGACCTACTAGCTGAATTGGAGCTTCGTGAAGCTGCTCAGGGGGGCATCGAGTATTTAAATGAAGATCTGAGCGCTTACAACGATGTCCAAGATGAGTATAACGACTTTCAGCCCGAAAATACGGATGGTGATTTCTCATTGGATGAAAATGACCGATACCTCGCCGCTGCTAACGAAAACGAGCGCCGTGCAGCTGCTGAAGGCACCTACGCACGTTCAGACAACCGTCAACCGCGTGGAAACACGCCTGATCGCGAGATGGCTTCAATCAAGATCGCCGAGGTGGTGACCGTGAATTCAATCAGGACCAACGCGGTCGACGTGACTTCAACCGTGACAACCGACGCCCCCAGTACGGACCATGCGCGGTGTGCGGTGGCATGAGTCACTCCGCCCACTACTGTAACAAGCGATGCAAGTTCTGCAAACAACTCCACGATGCTGGACAATGCGAGCTTTTCCGCAACTTCCAAGACCTTGCCAAATTCGTGCGCACTAAAGGCACGAAGGAGGAACTCCCGCCAGAGCTCAAGGCCGTCGTTCAAGAACGTCATTTAAACTAGGCAGCCCGCCAACTACAACTGGGTTGGTCCCTATCGGGCTGCCACAGTTAACCGAGCCTTCAATGGAAGCAGAGTGTATCTTTGCTTTCATGGGGCAGAGTGAATGGCCTGATAAATACGTAACAAGTGTGAACACGACGGAAAATGAAAAGGAGAGGAGTAGAATCCTCGGTGGAGGTGTTGGAGAGAGAGTGGAGTGTGCTGATGCTAATGAGGGCACCAGCGAGGGTTCGTTCGGCTTGGTTTCGAGTGCAGCGCGAGACGAGCCCAAGAGTCACTCCAAGATGATGAAGTTGAACCCTGGCGAGAGACAGGGGTGGTGGTCGGCCAAGAAATTCGACCGACGGATCAGAAGGAGAGCTCTGGTTCAAGACGCTGTGAACGACCAGCGAACGGGGACCCTCCTCGACACGGGAGCGAACGTTAGTGTGATCACTGACGCCTTTGCCAAGAAGTTGCGACTCCGAGATGTACCCGATCACGGACGCCGCATTGACATTCAAGGAATCAGCGAAAGCAAGGTGTCTACGACGCGACGAGCGTGCGTCAAGATTACGCTTGGATGGGAGATGGTGTACGAGTTCGAGATGTGGGTAATGGCGCATAGTGCAGGCGTCGACGTGGTACTCGGGACCGACTTTATGATCCCAGCTGGGATCCGGTTGGACCTGTTTCACGGCGCGGCGCAATTACCGCACGAAGCTCAAATCCCACTGATCAAGACCAAGAACATGATCGACAGCGAAGAATACGGCTCCCATGTTAACGCCGGGCCACCCGAGCGTTTGGACATTCGTGCGCACGAGTGGCGAGAATATCGACTAGCGAAGCGTCATGTCGGGCTGGAAGAACACGTACTGTGGGTTCGTCGAACGAACAAGTTAATCCCGTCAGTGACGAGGTTTCGACGTGGACGGTCTCAGAGCGATTGACCAACGTGTCTGATCGAACTGTGTACCTACCAGCACACGACTCGATCGCGATGTGGATTCCAGATGGGGATTTGCCACAAGGTGACGGCTATGTGTGTCTGGAGTCCAAGAAGTACCAAGACTGGTAAGTGTTGGCCTACGAAGGTTGTAGAGACCGCGAGCTCTTTCAGCGTGAATGTAAAATTTACGAGCAATGGCTTGCAACTCAGCCTTCGGTAGTTGATCGACCGGACTGTCCAGAACCCAGTGGGGTGCTAGCACGACCTCTAGAAGACTCGCTAGTGAATTCTAGTGATCGTCTGACGTGTGCAGAGGGTTGGGCACTCATCCTGGAAGAACGTGAACGAGTGGAAGCCTGTCTGGCGTCTGGGGCGACAGCCGGGGATTCGGCTGACGGTCAGCCTTCCGAAGAACCTTTGGACACGTACACGACAACCCATGGCGGAAGCAATAACGTGAACGAAGCCTCGGTAGTGCGTACACACGAACTACTGAGGCCGGTAAACGTGGAACATACGCCAACGAGTGTTCGTGTCCAGTCAGGGGTGACCACGGAAGCGACAAGTAACAGCACTGGATTAAATGGAGTCACCTGTTTTGACGAAGTTGTCCCGGCCTTGTGTGCCACCAAATCAGCGAACGAGACATCGGTGGTCGATCCAAAGGATGCAGGCATCGCGCTGAAGGTGTTGGGTACGGCAATGAGTGTTCATTGCGAGATTGGTGCGAATGCCGAACTGTCAAGACAACAGCCATCCGAAGAGCTGAACAAAAGTCAACAACCCAATATGTTGGTGGCCCGCGCATTCAATATTGCAAACGCCGACTCGGCAGATGGCCCAGAGATGGGAAACCAGGATGAGAAGGAGATGGACCCAGTACCGACTGTTGAAATCAAAGCGGATGCCGATGTTGAGTCAAGGACTGAATCCGTAGCAACGTTGGACGGAACGTACATCTCGGTTGCTCGAGTGTTAACGACCGAAGGAAATGAAGCAACGGAGGATACGAGAAATGATTTCTACGAACACCCAGTTAACAACATTGGCTTGGAAGACTTCGCGAAGGAGCTGGCATTCCTGCCGGACCTGACCGAAGAGATCAACACGACAATGGACTACACTGCGTCTAATGTTGCTGATCCTCAGTTGTCGACTGATCGCCGAGAACGTCTGATCGCGACGCTGAAAAACCACGAGCAGATCCTGATTGCTAGTGGTAACGCACTGCCGCCGCCAGCCTACGGCGCGGTATGCGATATCGACACGCCCCAATTAAACAGCGTGCCCGGCGCGTGCCTCTACGATTTCTCGGCAAACTGTACGAGCTGCTGCGCGCTTTGTTGCGAGCAGAACTAATCGTCTTTTCAGATAGTCCATGGACATCGCCGATCGTGATTGTGATGAAAAAGAACGGGCTGGACATTCGGCTCTGCATTGATAACAAGATGGTGAATGCTATCACCGCGATCATGGAGTATGCAATGCCGCTAGTCGACGACCTGCTAACCGATCTCGAGCGCTACCTATGGTTCTGCTCGCTGGATGCAGCAAGCGGCTTCTCGGCGGTCATGATGACCTTGCGAGCACGTAAAGTGTCGGCATTTGTCTGCGCACTTGGACACCTCGAGTGGTTGCGCATGCCCTTTGGATTAAAGAACGCGCCGATGATCTACCAGTGTATGATTGACAACGCACTCTGGGGGTTCGTTCAACCTAAAGGAGGTTAATTTGAATACTCGGAGAGGATGCGTGTTGCTGAAGAACAAGCCAAAGAACGTCGTGGGCCAAGTGCCGAGGATTCGTTTCAAACGAAGTTCGCGGCAGACCGCGAAGCACCGGTGGAGACCGACCCGGTACTACAACTCGTCAGCAGCCCCGTCGCTGACATGTTTACGAACGGGGAACCGGACGAATCATCGCTGGTACCTGTGTTTGGTCGGCGGTCGTTTGTGGATGCTTCGGTGGCGAGGATTTCGATAGCTACCTGGCGACGCTGGACCGATTGCTGGCAAGATTTGCACAGTGTCGGATCAGCATTGGCTTCACCAAGAGCATCTTCTGCCAACCCAAGGTGGACTTTCTGTCGCATAAAATTTCGCCAGAAGGTATCAGGGCTGACCCCAAGAAACTTGCGGCCATCACCGAGCTTTCGTTTCCAACGAGTAAGAAGGGCATGCAGTCGTTTCTTGGAGCGGTTAATTACTACAGCCGCTTCATACAAGACTTTGCGGTCTACGATGCGGCGCTGTACCAGTTCAAGGAAGAGGACTTTGCCATTGAAGGCGGCCTTTCTGTAGCACGTCGTTTCTTCGAAAAATTGAAGACGAGTGTTTCACATTCACCCATCCTAAGGCACTTCGACCGGTCGAAAGCAGTTCACGTCATGCTCTTTGCGAATGAATGGGCGTTGAGCACTACGCTAATGCAAGAACATGAAGGCAAGTTACACCCCGTACGGTTCCTCGGTCGAGTGCTCAAGGAGGCCGAGATGAACTACCATCCTGCTGAGAAGGAAGTTTTGGCGTTACTTCTGCTGTTGAAGATCTGTTACGTCCAGCTGGCAGGAAAGACGCTACATGTCTATACACGATTCTCGACGTTAGAGTGGGTGCATAAGTCGAAGTCTCTCTTCGGACGCGCGGTCCAGTTCGCAGTGCTGCTATCGCAGTGGCACCTGAAGGTGCAGCGCGTGAAGGAGAAGGATGTCGCCTTCGCGCAGCTACTGCAGTCAAGCATCACGAGCTTCGTCGACCTGGAAGACTCGCTCGCGCCGGTGGCACCTCCAAACAAGGGTTCTCCGACTATTCGAATGGACCCCGCGTTGCTGTACGCCAGGTTTCCGCGTAATTACAGCGGATTCGTCATGTCTTTTGACGGATCAGCGAAGACAGAGAAGTACGGTGGCTACAGGAGTTGTTCATGGGTGCTGTGGAGTCTTCCTGAGTGGAAGGTAGTGATTGCTGCAAACGCTTACCTCTCGGCCACCACGGTGAATGAGGCAGAGTACACAGGGATGATTAACGGTGTCAAGGCTGCTATTGCGCACGGTGCCGAGGATTTAGTCATCGTTGGTGACTCAAGGCTCGCGATTCAACAATCACTAGGGGTGATCGCATGCAGGAAGGAAACTTTGCTAGCGCTGCTGAATACTCACAAGGAACTCACGGCCAAGCTTCGATCAGTGAAATATCTTCACGTTGTACGAGAATACAACGCTGCCGCGGATTCGTTAGCCACTGAAGCGCTGGAATCAAAGGTCAGTCGGGTCATCTTGGCTGAAACTCGCAAGTCGGAATTGGCGTCGCTGAATCGCATCCATGAAATGATCTACGAGCCGGATGAAGACTCGGTAGATGCTTCGTCACGAGGAGCAGAGCGTCAAGTACATGTACTGTCAGACAGCGAGTCTTCAAAGTGGAAAACTTTCGAAAATTTCGTGGTTGATTACAGCTCACCAAAGTGCGATTATGGTAATATAGCAGTGATGACTCGGCGACAGACGAAAGCCAAGAAACGCGTCAGGTTTGCAGATGAACACTCGGAGGATGTCTCAAAAGCTCAAGAGGAGCATGAAGAACGACGAGAGACGTCCACCGAAGATTCATTCGGCGAAGATTTGCCAGACCATCCTCACAAGACTGTACCATCGGCATTTCCCGATGCGGAAGATGTTGATCCGGTAGCGATACAGCGGGAACGACGCAGACGGATAATGGTGGCACAAGACGAAGAGCAGAAGTGGTCTAACATCAAGAAGGTGCTGCAGGGCCAAGCAGAAGAGCTGAGCTACAAAGAAGCTCGAGATGCCTGGAAGTACGCTGACCGGTTCGTGTTATCAGAAGACGGCGTGCTTCACTATCTTGGATTGAATCGTCGGTACGACCACGGTGGGCAAGAGGAGACCAAGCTGCGGCTTGTAGTACCGACAACGATGATTCAAGAGGTCTTGCAGAACTGTCACGACTCACTGGAAGGTGGACATCAAGGTGTGGTGAGAACGTTCCATCGCGTTAAGTCCGATTATTGTTGGATCGGCTTGTACGCTGACGTGGAGAAGCACGTGGAGTCCTGTCCGGATTGCAGCTCGAGTAAAAGCCGTCCGCAGCTTCGTGGATACCCCCCTGGCAACGTACTAGCCGAACGACCTTTCCAGATCGTCTCGATGGATTTTGTGATCCCACTACCGAAATCGCGCAGGATCAACACGGCGTTGCTCCTATTTCAGTGCTCGTTTACGGGATTCGTTATCGCCAAAGCTATGTCAGATACGACTGCGCTGAGTGCTGCCCAAGTATTCGAAGAATGTGTGTACCGACGGTTCGGAGCCCCATCATTAATAAGGCACGACCGCGACCCACGCTTCATGAGCGAGGTTTTCCAAGCGCTCGCAGAGATGATGCAGTCAAGATCACGAGCAACTTTGAGCTATCGGCCACAGGCTAATGGACAGCAGGAACGCTCGGTGAAGTCAGTGATGGGTTCCGTACGGGTCTACGCGGAAGACCCTTTACAGCAAGATTGGGATGAAATCGCAGAGAAGCTGGTGTTTGCTATTAATACTTCTCAGGACACTACAAGGAAGGAAACACCGTTCTACCTCGTTCATGGTTGGGATGCGCAGTCGACGTTGCGAGCGATGTCGTCATCACTCAAACGAGGATTCGGCAAGCAGTCTGACGCACTAGCGTGGCGGCGTGAGATCAATCGACAACATGAGGTCGCCCTCACTATGGCCAAAGATTATCAGGCTGTAGAAAAGGAGCGAAGGGCTAAAAAGCATAATGATGCCCTGAGTCGACTGGAAAAAGCCGCTGTACCTCAACCAAGTGGAAACGAACACTCGGCGGACCCTCCAGAAGCTTCAGAAGAAATGGAAGATCCTGCAAGAGTCCCACCGAGATCTCTTTTTGAGATTGGGAGCCGGGCATGGTTGTACATGGAACGCGTCAAACCGGGCTTGACGAAGAAATTAGCTCACCGATGGCATGGACCTTTTCGGATCAAGCGCAAGGTGGAAGGGTTTGCGTACGAGCTGGAATTGCCTGACCGAAGTGGGTATCGCTTCTACCCAGTAGTGCATGTGGCGAGACTCAAGGCTGTCAACGAGTTCAACAGTCGACCGAACACTCGGTTGGTACTAGACGCGACTAATGAAGCAAGACTCGACTTCGATGAGGAACTGTTGTCTGAGGACAGCTGGGAACCAGACCAAGTTGCCGGTGAATGTGAAGTCGAGGCCATCCTCGACGACAGAACACCACTGACGACGAGCACGGAGCGTGCTGTACGCGAGCTCAAAGTCAAGTGGGTGGGCTATGAAGATACAACTTGGGAACCATCATCAAACTTGTCTTGTGGAGGTCTGCTGTACGACTATTTGCGAGCCAAGAAGAGCGAGAATCGGCTGCAGATGGCGCAAGTGGCGGACGAAGACTAGCGTGACTGGATCACGTGTGAGCTGTCCACAGGGCGATGCAGCCTGTGGTAACCGACGAAAAACGCTACTGCAACAACAAATTGTATATGCATTTGAAGAACAGCATGAACATGATTACGCTGTGGAAGTGGATTAAGAATAAAAACATGAATGCCGGCCGAGGAACGACCACTGAAAACGAAACCACGCGGGACCCCTCAATAGTTAGCTGAGATGCGGGAGAACGTCGTAGAACATGCAGCGAGGATTCAAAGCGACTCCAATTGCCTGGCCGCGGTGGCCAAGAGTGCCAACGAAGTCGAGTCACCACTCTCCTTCTCCTCTTCATCAGGAACCTGAGCCTCGGCAGCTGGAGCTGCAGCCGGACCTTGCGAATCCTCGGCACCAGCTTCAACAGGAGCAGCAGCGAGAGCGGGACGTGGAGTAACCGGTGGCGAGTCAAACAACGAACGCCAGGTCGGAATAACTTCAGTAGAATCCAGAGACGGGTCAACAATCACGCTTCGGTACACATTCACGAAACGCGTACCACGAGGATTGAAGATCTCCGGATTACGCTGGCACGGGAAGTACGTGGTGTTGTACGGGTGCTGATGCGGCGCATTCATCCATCCAGTACACCAGGGCTGACGAGCGTCGAGAGCCGGAACTTTGGAAAGCCAGTCAGATGTCTGAGGTGCAAACGGCAAGTTTTCAATGGGGTACCACGGCTTCGACGGCTCCAAAAGCAACTCGGGACGAATGAACGGCGCGCCGGAGGTACCAGAGAAAACCGAGTCACAACTCCACGCCATGTACTGCTCACGGTACTTGTTACGAAGACGATCGGCACGACGGTCGTGCTCACTGAAGAGCTTCTTCAACACAGCTCTCAGTACCTTCAAGCGCTCCTTGTCGTGGCCAACCTTTTTAGCTTCTTCAGCGATACCTCGCTCAATACCAGCCAACGGAAGCCAGTGGAGACGCTCCCACAACGCGAACCCGAGGTCACCTTGCTTCCCACCGTCACCCCGAAGGTTCGCCCAGATCATCTTGAGACGGGTCTCAATCGGAGCACGCTGTGAGATGGGGACGCTTGGATCGAAGCCGACAGTGTCGAAGAGACAGGCTTGAAGAGGATAGAGCTGCCGAAGTTGCTGGTACGGGTGATCAGGATGCGAATAATCAAAGTACGCTTGGAGACCCTCCAACGTTGTACGCACGGTCACCTCACCAGCTGGTTCGGGAAGGGTTAAGCTCAAGAGTCGCTCGAAACACTTCTTGGCACCTGCGTCAGTAAACTCCATGTCCACGTACGGAAGAACCCACGGTGGCAAGGTTGACGAAGCCGGCACCGTAGAGCGAGCACCAGGCAACACGCGGTGAGGCAATGGCTCGACCGATGGTGCACCACCACGACGCGGCACCGAAGTGTAGGTGGCCGTGATCAAGCGCTCAGGTCCAGCATCGAGAGTCCAAATAGGCGGACGAGGAGACACCGGAACAGGAGGTGAAGATGCTGGTGCTGGGTGACTGGCCGGTGACGAAGGAGGCGGACCGCCGACTATGATTGGAGAAGTCATCATTGGCGAAGGATTTGGCCGAGGTGGAGTCGGAGGCCGAGCTGGGCCAAGATTGCTCCAATTTCTGTCGAAATCTTCAATATCTTCGTCATCAAGTGTACTTGAATGATCGGTAGGTGGCGGAACATCACCGCCACCACTGGGGGCATCAGGAGAATCATCCACCAGAGGTTCATTGTCATCCACGTCATCTCCACGATCGTCACCAGCATTTCCATCGTCATCAATCTTCATCGAAAAGTCGGGCGAAGACACGCTTGGTACGGCAGCTGTCGGAACAATCGGATCCGGCTTTGAAGACACGGAGGCTGGTGGAGCAGCATCAACAGGGGCAGGCCCTGCTGTATCAACCACTTCCGAGACTTCAACTGTCTTGGACGTCGCAACAGACGCCGAAGCAGACTTGCCTTGTGGAACATTGTGGTCTGACTCTTCACCTTCATCACTTGAGCCGAACATGAGTCATATTTGCTCGGCCTCACGCAGATCTTCTTCAGCAGCACGTCTGTCGGCTGGAGAAGGAGAAATCGTTGAAGCTGGTGGCTTGGCCACATCGTGTGGACCCTGAGGCGGGGGCGAAGGCGCGTCAGGAGAATCAGGAACATCGTTGTGATCCCAGGGTCCACATCTTTTACCCGAAGGCTCTGTGGTAGTCTCTTGAACCGAAGGGACGCTACTTGGACCAGCATTCCCCATGTCCACGTCACTCTGGTCACCGCTAAGGTCGACCACGGCGGGAGTCGAGGAAGACGCTGGTGTAGGAGGTGGCGACCATGAACTTGGAGAAGACGGTACAGACTTGGACCGAGGCTTCATATGACGACGAGGCGACTTGGCAGGAGAATGAGGACGAGACTTCTTGCGCTTCTTCTGGGCCGCCTTCTTCCACGCCTTCGGGCCGAACAGCGATCTACGAGCCGACTTGGGGGTTGAAGTATTGGCAGGTGGCGCCTCACCGAGACCAGCAGCTGCCATCGAAGTACTGGCCTTGTCCGTCGGGATTGGATCCTTGTCTTCGTCAGAGTCGTCCGGCTCGTCGTCTGAATCCTCGCCACCTGGTCGAAGACGCTTATGGGACTTCCCATGGACCACTTGGTGAGCGGCCTTGGCCAAAGATGCAGGAAGGGCTTGAGGATCGTCCGAGGACGCGGTAGCAGACTGGATGCGCCGCAAAGCGACTAACGTCTCTTGATCCAAGTCCAGCGCGTCCAGGTCCAGCCCACCCGCAGTCACACCTATCGTGAAGGATTGTGAGCGAACGTTAGTTGCTGAACACACGGTGGAAAGAGCAACATTAGGAAAGTACCATAAACATCCAGACGCAGTACCTCGGGATCCATCCCGGCCAGACTCACGTGTGCACGGAGGGTGCGATTCGCTTGGAGGAGGCGAGTGTTACGGTCTTGCTGGTTCTCGAGGACCTTGAGCGTGTCGTTATCAACGTACTTGCCCTGGGCAAGCTTTACCAGAAGTAGGTGAAGCTTCCGAGTCTGCTCGGTATTCGCTCCAATAGAAGACTTGTACACCTCGCGTTCGCGAGCAAGCTTCTTGTGCAACGTGTTGATGAAAACGTCCCGAGCTTGGACCTCGCAATGCAGACGATTCAAGTCTTCTGCGTGTCGCTCCATAGTGGCTTGAACAGTGGCGAGCATGGCATCGTTCTTGGCGTTCGACTCGCGGAGAATCTTGACGTTGTGGTGAAGGGCTTCGATCTCAGCGTTGGCAGCTTTGAGGAACGCCTCCGCGTTCTCACGAGCCATGATTTCGGGTACCACCGAACGTACGGCGGCGGCAGCCTCGGACTGAGCAAACCGCAACTGACGCTCCAAGTTGGCGACTCGTTCGGGTAATGCCGACAGCGCGTCAGGAAGAGGTTGTACCGCAGCGAGGACATCATCGAAACCAACAGCAGTCTCGAGGCGACGTTGAGCAAGTACATCGCCGTGGAGAGGAGGCGCAACGCTGAGCTGCACTTGGTGACGAGCCATTGCAGTTAAGTACGGAATTATCGAGGTCATCATGCGATCGACCGATGCCTCCGTACTTTCAGCCAGCATGGCGAGCAGCGAATCTTCGGTGAGTGGTGGTGGCGCAGGAGGAGCAACAGGAGCCATCTCCGCGGATTCAGCGGCGACAGGGAGTGCCGCAGGAGCTACAGCAGGTGGTGAAGAGTCAGGGGCAGGAAGCGTCGGGGGACCGGTTGATGATGCTGCTGTCAGGAGAGGTGTAGCAGACTGAGGGGCGTTCGAACCCTCGGTCTTGCCCTCCTAAAAAACAAGTCGAGTAATGCATGGTGATGAGCAAGGCGCCGATGATTCAAGAGAAGGATGAGCTGACGTACCTCCAGCTGTTCACGTTCGCGGCGTCGACGAGGATGGAGACGCTGAAACAAGTCGGACACGGCTCGATTCAGACGCTTGGACATACGGTGACTGGATGGTGAATTGAAGAATGAAGAAATGTCACAACGGGCACCAGTACCGTGGCTTCCATTGCGACAGGGGCAGTTGTGGTGTAGTGATTTCTCCGTAGTTGCGGATTATCACCCGTCGACAAAGACGTGACACCGCCCAAGTTGTTCAAGCGACGAACCCTCGGTCAGGTGATGTACGGAGACGCCAAGGTGCAAGGGACTCGACGGCGTCACCTCCGAACATTCAACGAGCATTGGATACGGGCATATATCACTGAATCCAGGCTGTCCTTATTATTAATAATGGACTGGCCGGATTCGCATTCAGCGGACCATCTACGGTACGAACCCTCAGTGGCGGTTGGGATGAGTTCGCAGAAGACTCAGCGACCCTTGGAAGGCACGTTCACCGTCTGGGACAGGGCGTGGTCCGTTAAAGATATTCATGCGACGGTGCAGACGACGCTTGGCATGCAAGAAGATCCATAACGGATCATTGTTCACTTGATATTTGTATACTTGATTAGGACTTCTTGTTAGGAATAGACCCGGAAGGGTAAGCTTAAATACAGAACAGAATTTCCTCTCAAGCACACAGAGCGACGTCCGGCTTCAAGGTAAGCGTCAGGTCAAGCTTGTTTGAGTGTGTTATGCATGTCGGTGAACTCGAAGCTCTGTAGCGAGGGTTCATCCGGCAAGGCCAAGAGACTTTGTGTATTGGCCGATTACTATCGGGAGGTTTTACGTGACGGCTTATTGTTGCCTATTTGCACGACTGGGAGTGCTTGAATTGCCTCCCTTTTATTCTTCCAACCGAGTGTTGAACACTCGGTGATCTCGTAAAAGGCTTACCCGTACCCTTCCGCTGTTGGGACCACGAGGATTCATAACACCTGCTAGCTTTGCTCGTGCTAGTAGCGTGTTCTTATTTTTACTGGTTGGCCTATATAAGTAGTTTACAAGGTCCAGTTTGTCCCGGTGCAAGGGCAGAACTGGAGTCTTCAGGTCCGCCCGAACGATCGTTTACTATCCTAGTAGACGTATTGTTGTGGGAACGTCCTAACTACATTTGTAGCTAGAGTTCACGTGGGAATTCCAACACCACATAGCTAGGGGTACACTTAGGGCTACGTACCCCGTTACATCCCCCCACTTAGGTTCGGTTTACCGACCAATAAGAATGAAGAAGTGTACGTCACAAACTCTCATTCTCAAAGTCGAAATACATCGACTCGGCTGCGCGAGCGTGGCGGAGGCTTACTTCACAGTTAGCGCCTCGAGCAGCGGTTGAGCGCTCTTCTTCTTGGTCTTCACATTGATCGTTACCATGCCCCGTGGTACTGCGAAGAGCGGTGCTAAGACACGCTCCAAGGCTGCTGCCGGAAAGGCGCAAGCCAAGAGCACTAAGCCTCACAGCAAAGTCTCTGCACTCCAGGAGGCTACTAAGGTGGCCTCGGAGGCGATCGGCTCAGCTGGTGACGCGGCTGTGATCACGTGATCAAGCGTGCGAACTAGCACCGCCGTCCGTCACCTTCGGTCTCCCCAGACAACCGCCCGAATCCTCGGTTCGCTGAACGTGAGTTCGACTCAGGCAGTGAGGACGAAGCCGAGTCCGGGAGCACGGCTCCGTGGGAGGGCACACTCCAGTGCTCAGCGAGCACAAAGACGACAGCGTGCAGTCGCTCGCTAGTGATCACGGTGATCACAGTCCCAGGACGTCTGTGCATGCTGCGAGCCCGGCCGTCAAGGCTAAGGGCACTCCCAAAGCTGGTGGCGACGAGGAAGAGAAACCTCGCAAACGTCTGTTGCTTGCCGATGGTCTTGTGCGTGCTAAGGCCGCTAAAGCCGAAGGGGGCAAGCCCTCTTGGAAGTGTACGGCTTCGAAGTCTCCACTCCGCGAGGAGAAGGAGACTGTGTACTCCCATCGGAACTGCTTCGGCTCCTCGGATGCAGAGGAGGAGGAGGGTACTATTCATGATCCCCGGGAGATCACTAACGACCTCGATCAGCAGCAGGAGGTCTTCCAAGTTACCCAGCGGACGCATGGGGGTTGGTGGTGGCACCCGTCAGCCAGGGAGCTGCCATTCACTC
Source organism: Phytophthora infestans T30-4 (assembly GCF_000142945.1). NCBI lineage: Eukaryota > Oomycota > Peronosporomycetes > Peronosporales > Peronosporaceae > Phytophthora > Phytophthora infestans. The sequence goes on along the minus strand of NW_003303710.1, from coordinate 912,164 downwards.
AAGAGGTTATTGGCCTCCCGAGGAGAGCTCTGGGGCTAATCTATTCCTGGAGATTCTCGTCGCTCCTCGTGGCCTTGTTGGTAGCCACACTTCTAAAGGCGTTTACGAGCGTACCCTTGTCCAAAAGGAACAGTTTTTGTTGACAACTTGGAGGCGGATCGATGTGTGCTTCTCGCGCCACACCGTATCCCTCTTAAGGACTTTACGACTTGTCGCAAGAAGCCCGAGATCAGGGGTGGTCTCTACCCTCTTTGGGGCTACCCCTGGGTTCTTCCCGAGAGCTGTTCCAACTGGAACTCATATGAGGACATGTTCTGGGCTTGGGTGAAGTCTCTCAAGTACTTACCCTCGGAGTTACGGGAGCTCCATGAAGATCAGCTGTTGTCCCACATCCTGGACCAGCGCGATCTTCGTGTTCGGTTTGCCCACATGCTCAGCAAGCGCATGCTGCCAAGGGACATTCTGAAGCGCGCGGCTTCTAGCGCTCACGATGAGCGCGGGTACGGAGTGTCGTCAACGTCCGTACCCCGTTCGGGCAAAAAGCCGACTACTTATGAAGCTGCCGCCGCTTCTGTTCCCAGATTGCGACAGCCTTCGGGCAGTCAATCAGGAGCCGTTCAATCGGTTCCCATGAGTTCTCGGAGTGGGCATAACCCCTCCACTTCACGAGGAGCTGTCGCTTACCGCGACGCCGTTGCTCCCGGAGGATCCGCTTCACGTGGTAGTAGACTTCTCCATTCCGGTCAAGCAGGGGCGGAGGTGCCCTCATACGAGTACGAGTACTCGGCGCCTCCCGAACGCCTTTCTCGTCCGAGCGCTTCTCCTGCGGGTCCGACACAGGGCCCTGAGGTTGACCGCCTTCGTCAACGCGTCTTCGTGCTTGAGATTGCACTTGGCCTTGGGACTGGCGGGGATGCTGCCGCCCAGGCCGGGAATCAGGGCGAGCTCGGCCGTCTTGCGGGCCGCCTGTACCTGTTGGAGCGTGAGGTCGCGAGCCTGCATCTGCGGGTGGACCGACGGGCCTCTTCGTCCGATCTGGACGCGGTCTTCCGCATGATCCGACGTATCGAGGCTTTGCTGTCACGTCCGGAGCCGCCTTCGGCGCACTCCCAGTCGTACGCGTATGGTGCGTACCCGGCGTACTCAACGTACTTGGCGTATGGCTCCGGGGTCCGTTCGAACGGAGCCCCTCCTGCGTACGGTCTTGACCGCAGCTTTGCCGTTCAGACCGAGGCTTGAGTGCCTGCCCCGACGCCCTCGTCGACGTCTGTGACCGGCCCTCGCTTCGAGGAGCTCGGTCAAGGGGGGTCTGCGAGTCAGCAACCCCCTGCGGGTCAAAGTACCACTTAAGACGTCCAACATAGAACGTCGGGTGCGTCGTCATTGACTTTGGCAGGTCGACGGTGTACGACGCACCATGTCTGGCCAGGACTGCAAATGGTCCGATGAAGCGGTGCTTCAGCTCGTTGCTGCCGACAGAGCTGACAGTGTCAAGAGGTAGGTTCCTCGTGTCTAGCAACACTAGGTCCCCCACCTTAAATATACTTAAGTTTCCTCTTCCCTGTTTGTCTGAGTACTCCTTTTGTTTATCTTGGGCCGCTGCCATGGCATCGCGGACCCTGCTAACAACGCTCAGCTTGGTATCCATAAAGGATTCCACCTGTTTCCGCAGCGAAACTGGTCTCACATCCGAGACCTGGGAGGAAACGGCTTTCCCAGCCTCTCCCCCACTTAGAATAGAGGAGTCAGTGTCTCCTCGAAGAGTGAGAGGCACTCTGGGGTGACGGAAGCCGTTCAAGTAGAGCGGCATGAACCCCGTGGACGCGTGCACCGCGTTGTTGAGCGCAAACTCAACAACTGAAAGCTGCGTCGACCACGTACGTGATGCTGCCGCGCACACACTGCGCAGAGTGTCCTCGAGCACTCGATTGACGCGCTCTGTCTGGCCGTCTGTCTGTGGATGATCCGCAGTGGACATCTGCAGACGAGCTCCCAGTAAATGAAACAGCGTTTTCTAAAACGCAGCCGTGAGCCGCAAGTCTCGGTCCGAGACAATCGTCTCCGGGAGACCGTGATAGCGGAACACGCCTTCGACGAACAACCTTGCGGTTTGTTCGCCCGTAACAGTAACGGGAACCGGAGCAAGATGTACCATCTTGTTCAGCAGACACACGAACACCAAAAAATCCGGTGTTGCCGTGTCCGTCAGCGGGAAGCCCAAAGATGAAGTCAAGACTCATCGACTTCCAACAGTCAGCCGGTACGGGCAGGCTCTGTAGTGAAGCCGAAGCGTGCCCTGCGGGTTTGATCCTCTGACATGTTTCGCATGTCTTCACGTATCGGGCGACCCACTTGTACATGTGGGTCCACCAGAAGGACTGAGAGACCGACAGAAAGGTTTTCTCGCGGCCCAAGTGGCCGCTGGAGGGCGCGTCGTGCGCCTCCGCGAGGATGTCGAACTTCAGCCCTCGTCGTTAGGCACGACCACCCGTGGAGGTTCATTGGGCTCCACCCGGTAATAGAGGAGGCCATCCTTCAGCTCGGTGGCGCTGGGAGCGCTGTCGCGACGAAAGCCAGTCGGACTTCGCGCTCGTTCCTGCCGTGAGGAACTTGTCATATAGATCCGTTGTCATCCGTGTGACGTGGGCCAGCTCGTAGTCTGGCCGCCGAGAGAGGGCGTCCGCAAGCACGTTGAGCTTGCCCGGCTTGTACTCGACGCGGAAGTTGTACTCATCAAAGAAGGATAGCCACCTCGCCATCCGTTGGGAGAGGTGAGGCGAATTTATCGCCGTCCTCAAGGATGCGTGGTCTGTGTAGATCACGAAGGGCCGTAAGTCCAGAAGATGAACCCGAAACTTTACAACTACATACTTCATTGCCAGGAGCTCCTTGTCGTGAACAGGGTAGTTCCGTACGGCGGCTTTGAGCTGCCTGGACAGGAGCGAGATGACTCGTTCGTGTCCAGCCATGTCGGCCTGCAGCAGTGCACCCCGATGGCGTAATCGGAGGCATCGCAGGCGACGCTAAACGGCTTCGTCTCGTCCGTCAGGACCAGGACAGGGGCCTCTTCGAGGCTGGCCTTGAGTCTGTCAAAGGTATCCTGGTGCTCTTGCTTCCAGTGCCAGTCGACGTTATTCTGAAGGAGGCCCGACAAGGGCTTAGCGAAGCCCGCGTACCCTGCACTGTACTTGTGAAGGTAGTTAGCCAAGCCCGACCACTTTCGAAGGTCCTTCTGGGATCGGGGCGTTGGCCATGCTGCTATGGCGTTGACCTTGCCGAAGTCAGCCCGAATGCCCACGTTGCATACGAAGCAACCGAGAACTTTAATCTCCGGTGACGCGAAGACGCACTTGTCGATGTTGGCGTAGAGCTTGTTCGCTCGCATCACGTCCAACACTCGACGGAGTGTCCTAGATGCACCTCCATGGCCGTCTTGCCTCCCTCGGCACGGCTATGGACGAATATGTCGTCGAAGTACGTCTGTACGAAGGTACGCAAAGGGCGGAACAATTGCGTCACCAGGCGATTGAACGTCGCCGGGGAATTAGACAAGCCCTGCGGCATGACGAGCCACTCCCAAAGCATGCCGCTTGGAGTGCTTACCGCGGTGAGCGGGATGTCACTCTCTCGCATCAGGATCTGAGAGTATCCATCTACCAAATCCAGCGCACTGTACAGTACGCTTCCGGCCATGTTGTTTAACAACACACCCTTTCGTGGGATTGGTGTTTGGGCCGGCACCGTCGCGTTGTTCAGCTTGTTATAAGCATGAACTAGACGCCACTTTCCGTTCGGCTTCCAAAGCAGAAAGTTGGCGTCGAGTGCGGGGACTTCGACTCCCGCACCATGTCTGCCTTCGCTTTCGCAGCGGCGAAGGCATCGATGACCTCGCACGGTTCGCGCGGAGGAGGCCATTGCCTCGTGACGCAGTACTTTGTGCCGGGCACGAGATCAATCTCGTGCCGTACGCCTCGATCCGGTGGGAGTTGGGTCGGTGGGTGTTTGTTCACCACGTCCGCATACTCCTTCACCAAAGGATACACCGGATCCTTGGGGTTCTTAAGAATCTCAGAACCCAAGCGCGCCTGACGCTGCTTGTTCAGGTCTTCCAGGACGTTCTCGTCCAAAACAGAGGAGGAGTTCAGCTCCTCCCGAGTGGTCTCAGGTCTCATGAGTACCATCTCAGCAATATCTCCAGCCTTGAGGTTGGTCATGAAAGACTCAGCCGTCATTTCCTCGAGGTGCAGTATCTCTGCAACCTCTGGCAACGGTTCCAAGTGGACACCAGATGCCTTGACGGGTAAACCGGTCTCGCCATCGAAGATGTGATAACACTCTTCCACCGGCCGTGTCGGAGGAGCCCGGGCCCTGGACTCCGAGTCACTTGAAGCTACGTCGATCTGAACGAGGTTCAGATCCGACTCTCGGCGACGGCGGCGTCGTCGTCGACGGCGACCGTGACGTGGGACTTCGCTACCCACGTCTGGGGATGTCGTAGCGTCGACATCCGAGGCACTCGAGTCCTCGTGTGGTACTGTGTTACCCACACAGGAAGCGTGTCCGACGTCGTCCTCTTCAGGTATGGTCTGGGCGACCGCGTGTGACACTGTGTTACCCACACAGGAAGCGTATCCGACGTCTTCCTCTTCAGTTAAGGTCTGAGCGACCGTGTGTGGAACTTTGTTACCCACCTTGAGCACGCTATTACCAGCGTTCGTGACAGCTGCAGCTGTCTGCGGAACTATGTTAACCGCTTGTGGACCTAAGTTACCCACTTTGCCAGCGCCTCCTCTAGGTGCCGCCACCATCGAAGCGTCCTCGGAGTCGTCATATACGTCGAGGACTCCCAAGCATCTGCTGGATGCTTCGGTACCCTGGCAACCCTTGCGGGGCCCCGGGTCCTGACAGAGGTGGGAACATGGATCACCAATGCTCTGTCAGACTTCGCAGGGCGGTGGCACCGATTGCCTTGCCTCGCCAGTCGATCCAGGGATCATGCTTCTCGAGCCAGGGCATGTCCAGGATCATATCGTAGGGATCCCTGTCGAGAACAGTAAGCTGTTCGAGGCTGTCAAAGTCCTCAAACTTGACAACCAGATCCACTTGGACGTTGGGAACAGCGACGACCTTCCTGTCGACCAGTCGCACTGACACCGTCCCGTTGCCCTTGCTTTCTCTCAAAGCATCGGACAACTTGTTGCTATTACGAGCAACCGTCTGGAGGCGTGCGAAATTCTTCGACGCCCCAGAATCGATCAAGATTCTAAAGGGGTGATCGTATCGACGTACACATCCGTGTACTACGAGCAGGCCGCCGCTGCTCTTTGCCAATTCGAGAGTGCGAAGACTCTCAGGGGCTAAGTCCCCGTGGTACGCGCCACCCGCACACCCCTCACGAAGACATAGTTCTTCCCCAGTAGGGCGCCCGCCCCTACTGGTCTTTGGCGCTCCCCTGTCCCCGGGATCCTGGCTTCTACCAGCGACCCTTGAGGGCGGGCTTGGGGAAAGTCCGCCCCCGGAGTCTCTCCGCGGGACAGTCGCGCTTGAAGTGACCCAGCTTCCCGCAGCCGAAGCAGCGAATGTCGCGCTGCTCGGCGGACCCGAGCTCCATGGGAACGGGTCCGTTGGGGGTTGCTCGACCGGGATTTGACACAGAGCTCCCAGACCATGTTGAGGCCGGCGTGCGCGCGTGGCGATGGCTGTATTCTTCCCGAAGAGCCACTTGAATCGCCTCTTCTAAGGTGCTTGACTGCACCCGGAACAGCTGAGTGCGCGCTGGGCCCACTCGAAGGCCAGTCGAAGGCCGTCCATGAACACAGTCATTTTGACGTGTTCGTTGAGTGGGTTTCACACTAGAGACGCCATGAAACCCCGTATCGCTTGGACGTACTCGTGCAGCTCGCGTCTTCCTTGCTTGCATGAGAGGAAGCGCGAACGCTGCCGGTATTCGTAGTTCGCCGGGAGGAACGCGGATCGGAGCTGTTCGCACAGCTGAGCCCAGGATGTGAAACATCCAGGGGATGTCGCCTCCCGCGTGTACACCCAACGCTTAGCACGACCGCTAAATTTGTAGAGTGCAAATATAACACGGAGTTGCTCGGTCGAGATCAGAGCCGCGTCCATTGCGAGCTCTATCCTCTCGAACCCGGAAGTGAAGGTTCTCACCTTCCTTCCCTTTATTACGGCTTAAACCTTCAGCCGTATTGGCTTCGGGTGTGACGGACTTGTTTCTGCCGGCGGAGCCTGCAGGTTTTCCCGCACAAGTGCGATGAGCCCTTGCTCGTAAGCGTCAAACGCATTGACGCGCTCGAGCTGCTCGACCGGAATTGATGCCACCAGGCTCTGCCGGGCCTCCATCCCGAAGATGCCTGCCATCTTCCGAACCGACTCGAGCTAAGAGTCGTTCATATGGGAGAGGTCGCTCCTATCCATGGCAACGGACTTCGGAAAGGTTCAGGTAGTCTACCCGCGGTGGCGTGGATTGACTACTAGTGCTACCAAGTGTGACGGGGTCAGACAGCACCTTGCGCTAGAGGAAGTTGGCTTCCGAGAGTATACAAACTCTCAGTGAACGGCAGTTTACAGGTTCCTTTTTACCTAAAAGGAGCGGGATGACCAATTTAAGGTAGGTGTAAACTGATTATATTTATAGGTAGGTTAACCTTGAGTTAAATATACACTTTAAGTCACCTATAGAAAAGCAATGTCATCAGCCAATGGTTGGCCTCGGACGACCCTGGTACCATGTACCAGATATCCCGAAGTATGACGTGTCACACTTCATATAACTAGGGGTACACTAGGGGCTACGTACCCCGTTACACCGTTACATCCCCCCACTAAGCTGAGAATCACCTGATTCTCCAATCACAACTAATTCTCCAATTTAGAAGTGAGAGAACTACAACATTCAAAGGTGAGTTCTCAACCTGAGCAGCCACGAGACTGTCGCGGCTCTCAGTCACACCCACAGTGACTTGTGCTCCCAAAGCTCACAGGAATTTGCATCCCTATGTCCACAAGTGTGTTGACCGCAAAGCCTACACTCTGAGCTGCCTTAGCTCCTGCGCTAGCGCGCGAACAGTGCTTTGGCACAGGGTGTAATAGCATCCCAACGTATCGTAATCGCCCACAGTTCGCACCACAGGACATGACAGCCCTCGTGAACGCGTCCGGAGCATGGTGTCTCCCCGCGAGGGACGACACCGAGAAGGGCGACACCTGCCCCAGCACTAGAGGGAGCTCTCAGCTCACCTCGGGCCATGCCTTTGGCTCCGGCAAGGATCCATCCTTGCGGGCAGAGCTTCTGCCACGCTCTCTTCGTGTCTTGGTCGTCATGCCAACGGCGTATAGGTGTCTTTCATCGACACCGTGTACCGTGATGGTACTCAGTCGTGGTGTAAGTGTCTCCCATCGACACCGTGTACCGTCGGCACTAACCTTTGGTTCGGTACGCCCACCACAAGGTTGCCATGTTCGGCGGCAACAGCTTCCGTTGTGCTGTCGCCTGAACTGATTCATGGCCAGTGCTCGCATCATGCACGACGCATGTGCAGGCACAGATTACAGATCCATGGGCCCGTACACCAGGTACGCTGTGTACGACACGTACCACATCTACCATGTAACGGACCAAGTATTTACTCCGTTACTTACTTACACTATAGTGTTGAGGAAGCTCGCAATAGGATGCCTGAGTCTTAGGTTTAAGGAAAAATCAACTCTGACTTTATTTTAGGACCAAGGCCACAGCCCTGGCCACTCAAATACACGTCATAATCCAATTGGATAATAATGAGTCTGGCTACCCATAAATCAGCCAATGTCATGACAGCATTTCAGCACACGCTAGACGTATGCTGATGCACCTACTTATGTAAAGAAATCTACCTACTTATGTAATGGAGGGGCCTATTACATTACTCCCTGTTTAAGTTGCACTTATGCAACATAAGTAGCGGGCGAAGAACAAATCAATTGCGTGAGGATGAAGAACGGGGACTTGGCTAACGGGCGGAGAGAACCGGGGACGGAGACATCTCCTGCGAAGCGCAGGAGTGACACAGCGCAGCTTGCGGATAACTTGACAAGCAACACGATGGATCAGCAGTGGATGGGAACACCGACGACGGCGACGTCGTCGACAGCAGGAACAACAGCAGCGGCAGGCGTGTGATGGACGACCAGCTCCGGGCATGGGCTCGCTACGATATATCCGGAGCGCGGGATCCGGTCATACTGGACACGATGAAATATCACTTCCGGCGCTTCCGCGGATTTGCGGCAGAAGCCTGTCGAGGATGTCGCATACGGCGCGTTGCAGGAGTCGTGGTGCGCTTTCATCCGGCGCTGGAACCGGACGCAAGAAGAAGAGGAAAGCTTCGTCGACTGGCTGGTATACCATTGTGGTGAAGTGCTTTCTCAGAAATAAGAGAATGGTCCTGACGCGGGGTCACTATCCCGAATCAGTGACAATTTCAAGTGATTATAGAGGATTTGGGTTGTTTGGCACGGGTGCAAGTTGCCTGTGGTGGATTAGCCATGGCGAGCAGCACCCCGTATGGAATGACGATGGATCTGATATGAGCGATGTACGAGAAGGCAAGATCCACCAAGACTTACCTCGGATCCACCCTTACCTGGATTCACTAAGATGGATATGGGATATACTATACAAGAGTGGATCGAGTGTGGATCCTATGAAGGAAGGATGGTCGGTGCCCTCTGACGGTGGATCTAGTAGCCACGGCTAATGAAGAGTCAAGATCCACCGCGAGGTACCCCGGATCCCATACTTCTGAGTTCGTATCCAAGGAGGGAGGATCCCGCCTGGAGGGACCTGGATCCAGGGTATAGGGACAAGGGATACAGTGGATCTCGAACTTTCGTGGGACAACGGAGATCACAGACGGTTGCGAGATGATGTTGGATGATTGGAGAGCTCGGATCCACGGCGAGTGTACCATTACAGTGAGGTGGATCCAAGCGACCTGGATCCGGATGAGTGTACCCATAATAGGGTGACCATGATGATTACGTCATATATCCGGTGGATCTGAAGATAACACAGCTGGGATGATGGGTCAAGGGAAGAAGGGACATGCAGCCGAGCCTGGTAAGGGATTTAGCAGATGAAAGACATAGAAGGTAGAAACCCAGGCAGGTATAGGCTTAAATATCAATACAGTCCTCAATTTGCACAGTATCACGCAAGTGCCTTCCTGCCCTCAAGAACGGAACTACATTGGCCGTACGAGCTCCGAGAAGGTTGGGAATTGCGAATCTAGTGTTGGTAGTGATAACTGGATAATACATTGGCCAGATCCTACAACCTAGTGAGCTTTTCCTTTACTCGTGCAGATCCGACAGGTTAACCGAATTTACTACTTGGTCGGTTACACCCTAGAGGTTCTCAACTCTCAAGATCCCGTCACAGGAGGCGGCAAGTACGACTTAAAGGACAGCACAAAGGCAAGGGAACACACCCGCAAGGCAACCCTACGGCCAGATCCACGATCTAGGCCCCGGATCCATAAGCTCGAATATTCGCTTAGGATACGGAACCATCCACGGACGCAGAGTGAAGATTTTCCACTGCTGCTCCACCCCATCCCCACGTCTCGCCAAGACACTCAAGCTTCACCACTTGAACTCTTCGGAAGTTACCGAGAGAGCAGATCCCGCCCTACCGACGGGTACACAAGGTGAGGAAAGTTCAGCAGAACACGGATCATCGGGGGACCCCCTCCGTTAGTCGGTGTCTGGGCGCAGTTGGTAAGTTGGATCTGGCAATCTCGCAGATTTTGCTGATCCCGCTACACCACAATGGTGCGCGTGCCCGGATCTTTTGGTGACTCGGGATTTCACCGTGAGTCCCAAGAAGATGCTCAAGTGAAGATTGAGCCAGGGGAAGAGGCGTCGTCGGAGGTCGGATCGACGAAGACGCTGCTGAATGAAACAAGATCCGCGGATCGATGGAGTTTTGGGAGGAACTCTGTCGACGGAAGAGAGGTGGATCCGGATCCGGATCTAGAAGAGAAACCTCTCTATCCTCCCCAGGTCCCCTCGGGGACCCCTGCGGATCTTGACGCAAGTCAAGATCCGCTAACAAAACAAGGGAAAGTGAAGGCGAAACGGTATGCATTGCAGATGCACCGGTGAGCCAGAA
>NW_003303710.1:898653-901403 GCF_000142945.1 Phytophthora infestans T30-4 | reverse complement strand
CCCACAGCGCGGGCGAGGATCCGAGGACAGGAAGCCCCTGAGAACGTGAAAGCTCGGGATCCAGTACGCCCTACGCGTGATTTGACACAATCCAGCCAGGATCGAGCCAGATCCGGCAAGAAGCCAGTGGGATTATCGTCAGATCAGGCTCGAGGTAATCGCCTCACGGATCCGGTCTCGCCAGTGGACCAGACGGCCACAGGCTCTTCCGACACTTCCTCAGGCACCCTGCAGCGACACTTCGAAGCTGTGATGAATCGCTTCCTGGCCGAACAGGGTATGAGAGCGCCCGTGCCACAAGTGCAAGTGCTCCACGAACATGGAGCACGGGACGTGGAGATGGAGTCAGTAGAGGGGGACAACTCCCATGATGAGTTCGACCCAGACGATCTGGATGGCCCATCCACTTCGGCAGCCGTGGTAGCAACGGCCACAGCCGGGGCAGGTGGATCGTCCATGATCCAGAGGGTACGGATCTCAGCTATATCGGACTTGAAGGAGTTCACGGGCAAGGATCAAGATGAGGACCGAGCGAGAACATGGATCAGTAAAGTCAAGTCGGCCCTCATGAGAGATCAAGCGTCGGATGCTGAGAAGTGTCTGACCTTTGCGGATCTGCTAGCGGGGCCAGCCAGGAACTGGTATCGGCAGCTGGGCAGATCAACCAGGAACAAGTGGCCAGATTTGCTGCGCAGTTTCCAGACCCAGTACTGTGGATTAGGAGTGTCGGTGGCACGACAATACTACCCATGCTCGCCGCAGATCGGATGAATCCCCGTTGGAATACCTACATCGACTAAATGTGGCCGGTCTACGGGCCAAGTTGAAGATCAAGGATGGGGGATCCAAGGTACTGCGGGAACACGTGGATCATTTCATCGAGACGTTGGGAGATGTGGATCTGGCCGACAGGCTGACCCTGCTACGACTTCCCGACGCAGACGAGCTTGAAGAAGTACTGCGGGCGGTGGATCGCGCGAAACACCGCCAGAAGAAGGCGGCGGTCGGGTCCGGCAAGTATCGCCAAAAGGCTCCGACGCCTACGGCCCCAGCTCGACGTGTCCACCAAGTCACGGCGCCCGACTCAGGAACTGAGTCAGGATCCGACGGCTCGGACTCCGACCCTGAAGATTACCGTCGAGTCTGTCTCACTGCGTCCAACGATCGAACAGCGAAGACAGGAGACAACTCTCGACCGGGGGATACCGTACTCGGGGACCGTGGGATGTACAGATCCCGAGATCTCATGGACGGGGCAGCACAAGTCAGGTGTTCGCAGTGCGGATCCCGGAAGCACACTGAATCTGGATGCTGGAAACATCTGGTCTGTGAGAAGTGTGGCAAGAAAGGTCATCCCGGGGATCATTGCTTCTACGTGTGTCGCGGGTGCGGCGAGATTCACGACGTCGGCAAGTGCCCGATGGAAGAATTCTACAACCAGATCCGCCAATGGTTTGATCCAGCCAAGCACCGAGGGATGTTGCCGGAAGTGGCAGAGAAGATGTTAAACTAGGACGCTCGCCGGGTTTGAATCCGGTACGAGCCGAGCGTTCTAGGTACTGCATTTATGCATTTGTGAACAAGACATCGCTAGATCCAGGTAGCAGGACCCTAGATCCAGTCGATAATACACGTGATCTACATGAAGTGTCAGTTGCCAGGGTCTCTAGTTTGCGCCAAGTGGACGAGTTTTCCAGATCCAAAGTCTCTTCAACCCTGGATCTACAAAGAGGAGAGACACGTGGTTACTGGGAGAAACGCCAACATGGTCGATGGTTTGAGCCTACAAAGGGTGAGGTCACTGCAGATCCACCTAAGGTCTGTCTGGTCACTGGATCCTGTGGATCTGAGGATGTTGGATCCATGGATCTGCTAACAGGGGAGTCCCGTGGATACTGGAAGTACCATGCCCCAGGAAAGTGGTTCAGACAAGCCAAGGTAGGGGGCAAGATCAACAATGAAAAAGCAATCCTACTTCTAGATAGTGGTGCCGAGGTGTCTATACTGGATACCGCCTTTGCTCGTAAGGTTGGGTGCCAAGTGGATGGGAGTCGGATCCAAGATTGTGTTGGGATTGGTGAAGGCGTATACCGTACAAACGGGAGAACGCGAATTAAGATCACGCTGGCAGGTTGTTTGGTGTACTGGTTTGACATTTGGGTCGGGGATCTCGCTGGTCAAGACGCCATCCTTGGGATGGATTTCATGGTGCCAGCCGGAGTGAGGTTGGATCTGGCGGATGGGACACTTTGTTTCCCTGACGAGATGCGGATCCAGCTCAGCGGACGGCGGCCGTTGTATGGAGCGAAGATGAGGATCATAAGGGCGGATAAGACCACCTGGATCGAGCCCGGGGAAACTTGGGAGCTGTCAGACCGGTTGAAGTGGGTGGAACATGAGAAACTGTGGGTCACTCGGGGCGAGAAATGGGTACCTACCGTAATCCAAGGACCAGGTCGATCGCAATACCTCCAGGTCACGAACGTCAGCGACAAGAGACTATTACTGGACCATTATGAGGAGATCGGACGATGGTTGGCGAAGGACGGTATCCCTAGGCGACCTGGATATGTGTCAGTGGGATCCCGCCGCTACAGAGAATGGCAGAATCTGGTGTACGAGGCGACTACCGAGATCGAATCTCTCGGAGAGGTGGAGCTCCCGGCGGAGTCAACTGGCCCCTTGGTGGATCGGCCTTCATATCCAACTCCGCGAAAGATCCTGCAGAGAGATCGACGGGTTGAGATCCA
>NW_003303710.1:894765-896143 GCF_000142945.1 Phytophthora infestans T30-4 | reverse complement strand
TTCGCGCTGACTAAGATCGCCCCTAAGAAAGAGCCCAAACGCCGGATCCAGATCCCGATCCCGACGGTACAGGTGGATGAGGATCTATACGTCCTGAGTTTCGATGGATCCGCTCGTGTACGACGCGGAGGAGGAGCATACAGTGCAATACTGTGGAGATTGCCCGGATGGGAAGTTGTACGGGCCAGATCCACTTACGCGGAAGGCCTCACCGTCAATGAAGCGGAGTATAACGGACTCCTTCTGGGTTTGGATTTACTAAAGGGACAAGATCCAAAACGGCTGGTGATTTGTGGGGATTCAAATTTGGTAATCAGACAGGTGCGAGGTGAGATTGACTGCAAGGCCCCGGCCCTAACACTGTTACGGCAGAAAGTGATGATCCACCTGCGTGGTTGGTTGAATCACGAGTTGGTGCATGTCAAGCGAGATTGGAATGCCAGTGCGGATAGTTTGGCCAGTGCCGCTTTACGGAATCAATGTGGTGTCGAAGTGGAGGGAGAAGCCGAACATCAGGATCTCGTTACGTTGAACCGACTTGACGAAGTGGTAGTGGTTGGATCCGGGAAAAGGACAGTCCAGGTGATGGCTGTCACTAGGTCCAGAGGAAGGATTGGATCCAGCCCCCCGATCCTCGAGGAAACATTCGTGAAGAGAGTTCGCATCGAGCGGATCCTCAAAGCACAGAATGAGGAAGCGTGGATCCTAGGACTAAAGAAGTATCTGATGGGGGATGTACGAGACTTAAGTCGGGAGGATGCCAAATCCTACAGCGTTATCGCTACGGATTACGCAGTGGATCTGAACGACTTGCTCTTCTATTGCCCCCCTACGAAGAGAGTCCACGAGGATCGGGATGGATTGATGAGATTGGTGATGCCAGAAACCTTGCAACAGGATGTCCTACACCACTACCACGCTAGCTTGGAAGGCGGACATCAGGGCATTGGTCGGACCTACCAACGGATCCGGGAATGTTTCCATTGGAGAGGACTATTCAAGAGTGTACAACGATATGTCGGTGAATGCGTGGATTGTGAGACAGGCAAGGGCAGACCTACGATCGAAGGGGAGTCACCTGGGAATGTCCGAGCGACTTACCCTTTCCAGATCATAGCCATGGATCATATTCCCTCGTTGCCCAAGTCGTTCAAAGGAAACACAGAATTGTTGATTTGGGTGGACCTGTTTACCGGATATGTGATTGCCAAAGCTAGTGCGTCTAGAACTGCGCAAACCATTGCGGAATCGTACGAGGAGTGTGCTTTCCGAAGATTTGGTGCTAGCGAAATGATTAGACATGACCGGGAGCCAGGCTTTATGTCTGATTTCTTTCGAGCATTCAACCGGATCCTAGGGCAGCGACAGCGAGCGTGGG
>NW_003303710.1:892388-893705 GCF_000142945.1 Phytophthora infestans T30-4 | reverse complement strand
CCCGCTTGCGGAGCAGATTTAGAAACCGGATTCGTTTTGGGCTTGGCTTTCGGGGAAGCTCGGGCCTGCTTATGGGGACGGGACGATCCGGTGCTAGGAGCGGGAGATGTACTACGCGGGCGTTTCGCAGTCGACGAATCCGCCCCACTTACCGTCGGAAGAGGAGCAGAAACGCTAGCGGCCTGAGAGGGCCCCGACAAGGGAGGAAGTGGATCCGAGACGGCAGCTGTCACCAGCGCCAGTCGTCGACGTGCCAAATCGCGCTCCGACAGGCCGCGATCGCGCTCCAGGATCAGCTGTTGCTGCTGAGTTTGGGCTGCGGAAAGTTGATCCTGGAGTCCAGCGGTGGTCGCATCTGCTTTCTTCAATTTGTCACCTAGATTGACAATAACAAGTGAATATGGAGTTACTAGCAAGGGCTAAAAGAGGATCCACGTACTCATGCGGCGAAGCTTGGATTCCAGCTCCGTTAGCGCACGCTCGGCATCCGCCCACTCGGTAGTCGCCTTGTCCCGCTGGAGCTCGCTGTCTGCCAGTTTCGTTTGGATCTCGTCCCGCAATCGAGTCATACGCACGAATTCTTCAAGCGCGTAATCTCGTCCGGCAGACGCCCTCTCGAGCGACTCCTTGGTGTCTTGCAACTCCTCAGAGAGTTGAGCCAGGGCTACATCCGGCGACGAGGGAGGTGGATTTGGCGCGGGGGACCCTCCACGCGCCGACCCTAAGGCGGATCCGTCATGGGCGGATCCCACATAGTCGTTGGTCACCACCTCCTCCTGGGTCAAACGCAACTCGTCACGGAGGCGGTCCAAGCTCACATCCGCAGCTGCCCTAGCAGTCTGGGAATCCTCCAGATCCCGCTCGAGGTCGTGGATCCGGGATTGGAGTTGGTGGATCTCAGATCCGGCGAGTGCCATCTCCCTAAGGAGATGGTCGTTGTCATCTCGCATAACGTCTCGTTGACGGGAGGCGCGATCCAGCCGTCCGGTCAGGTCGCGGATCTCGACCGCCTGATCAGCCAACAGGAGTCGCAGGTCCTGCGACCGAGAGGCCGCACGGTGCTCCCACCCCTGGATCTCCATCGCTTGGTCATGGATCTGTGCCCGCAAGGTCTGAAGTTGGGTAGTGTGTAGAGACGCAGCTTGGTCTTGGGCATCTTGAGCCGTCTGGAGCTCCGCCGTCAGGGTTTGCACCTGATCGGAAAGAGCCTGGGCTAGAACCCGCAGATCGGTGGGCGACATGGAAGACGGACTGGCCGGAGGTGTGGTGGATGGGACCTTGCCCGACGATTTGCCGGTACGCTTGGCGGGAGACATG
>NW_003303710.1:888647-892288 GCF_000142945.1 Phytophthora infestans T30-4 | reverse complement strand
ATGAGAGTTTGTGACGACCATCTCTTCATTCTGATGGTCGGTAGCCGAACTAAGTGGGGGAGGATGTAACGGGGTACGTAGCACTAAGTGTACCCTGGTTACATGAAGTGTGACACTTCACACTTCAGGAGTATGACATGTCATACTCCGGGATATTTGGTACAAGGTACCAAGGTCATTCAAAACCCAACCATTGGTTAAATGACATTGCATTTCCATAGGTAACTGATAGTTTGTATTAACCTCAAACTTAACCTACCTATAAATATACTCAGCTTACAATCTACCTTATTTAGGTCACTTCGCTCTCTTTAATTAAAGAGGGGACCTGTGAACTGCCGTTCACTGAGAGTTTGTACACTCTCGGAAGATAACTTCCTCTAGCGCAAGGTGCTGTGTGACCCCGTCACATAGAGAATACGCATATTTATCTAGCACAATTCGAAGTACCCTACCGGTCTTGTCAGCGTCGATAAGCTGTTGAACATGCTCTAGTGTGATGTTTTCTGAAGAAAGAAACGTGCTGAACGAGTTGATCGCCGTCACCCGGGCCTTCTTACTGTTAGGTGGCGCTAGCGACGCGATAGACATGGTCACAGCTCTGCAAAATGATGTCTTTTAGGAAACAGCTGCCAACCGCCACCTCGGGTTGAAAACTTCCTGATATTTTTAGAATATGCTACTATATGGATATTTGTAAAGAGTACAGCATATTCTGAAAAAATTCCAACTAAATATGGTCGGATTGGTAGGAATTGGTGGTTACTTTTTAAGACTTCATCATTGGATAAAATCACATTAATCTTGCAATCTAATTGGTGGATTGGCTGAGTACAGTTCTTCATGGACGATGCATGGTAGGAATCTTGCGGATATTATCCAAGCTGAAGTTGGTCAAAGAATATCCAGATCGGCCGCAAATCCGTCTTTCGGTAGACGCATCCGACCGCGTCGACTTCGACGAGGTTCTCCTACCGGAAGACAGTTGGAATGTGGATCTCGAAGCCAACGAGTTCGAAGTCGAGAAGATCACCGATATGAGATCGGGGAAGCGAACTAGATACGGACGGATTTACCGTGAATTTCTGGTGCATTGGCGTGGATATGACGAACCTAGTTGGGTAGACGAGGCGGATCTGAACTGTGGAGCATTACTCTATGATTTCTTGAGGGACCGTACGAATCGTAACAGATTCGGCGTGATGCAGTCTCACGAAGAAGAGTAGGGAGGGGATCCATGGATGTGAGTTGGTCATATCGATGGGAGAATGAAGAAGAACCCACAGGAAGGGTGTGGGTCAGGAGGGGGAGGATCGCTGATGTGAGTTGGTCACATCGGAAAGAAAGAGAAGACGAGTCCACAGGGTGGATTAGGAGGAAGGAGTGAATGTTTATGCATAAGAGTGACGTTTTACGTGTGAGGAGTCCTGCTTGATCTCAAGCACGAACTTTCAAGAGCCCGAACTATACCGACCCAATTGAAACTGGGTCGTTGGCGCTAGATCCGGATGAAAATCCAGGCGTGGATCCAACCGGATCCGGAATCCAGCCCAGATCCAGGTGTACGCTGAAAGGGTGGATCCTGCCCAGATCCAGGTGTACACTGAAAGGGTGGATCCAGCCCAGATCCAGGTGTACACTGAAAGGGTGGACTAGATTTCTCAACCGACGAAGGAATGTTGTAAGCATATTCAAGTAAGAAAGTGTGGATTATAATAGCTTATGCAAAAGGCTAGCTCGACCCAGTATCCAGTCGCTAGTTACTGCTACGAAAGGAATCCACGAAGGCGGAAACTGGGGCGTGGTGTCGAAGAATGATGAGGATCAGGTAGTCTTGGGCTGAACATTGAAGAACTTGCTCACTAGACGCTGGATCTGGCGTCCTGGGTGTTGGCTCAGGTCCCCGCGAAACTGGATGCGCCAAGGCTCGGCTTCGTCGATCTCTCGCAAGGCTTCCAATAGGCTCGTGGGTTATGGGCGATGGAGGTTGGGATCCTTCAAGTTGGCTTGACGGGATACGGATCCCGGAAACCAAGCTACCTTATCCCCGCGTCGGGGAAGATGCAAGAAGGATGGATCCAGCAAAATATCCACGTCACACCAACCGTCCTGGATTGCTAACACGAGGATCACAAGGACTCTCTTCCAAGCTCGGCCCGCATGGCTACGCCGGTTACCACGCTGCTTGTTGAAGTTGGACAACCAGGTCGAACCCTGCAATTGATTCCGAGAGATGGGGAACCGGTGAGTGCCCTCCCATATAGCAACCCGGTGCTTGGAGGCGAAATCCCAGAACGCCCGAACGAATACCCCGAGTCGCCCACGCACATCACCCCTGAAGCTAACCGGATCCACCGGTGTGGTGACCAGTGTATCCCACGGGGCAGCACTTGTCAGTTCCTCCACGAGGGGTCTGGTGATGAGCGAATCCACGTACCCGGCCCTCGGGATGGCGTCCGCTGTCCGAGGGAATATCCACTCAGCCCGAAAAGGCAACTCCGGAAACAGAACCGTGATCTTCATGGAGATGATCGCAACTCGGTTCAATTTCTTGGCTGACCAAGGCTCGATGTCTCTGGCAGCGAAGGCCACAGGAGCACGTCTACCAGGAATGAAAGCAGCATCCGGACCGAACGGAGCCACGGGGAGCATCCCTGGCAGTGACGAGTTAGGGGGGGCGGGGATCAGACAGATCCAGGGGATCCGCCACCGTGAGGCGATCCCGGGGATCCGCCACCGTGAGGCGATCCCGGGGATCCGCCACCATGGGGCGATCCTGGAGATCCACCACCATGAGGCGACCCCCCTCCACCAGATCCGGGAGATCCGCCACCAGGCGCCCCCCCTCCGCCAGATCCAAGGAGTCCGCCACCACGAGGCGACCCCCTCCCACCATCACTGCCCGATCCACCGTCACTGTCGACGCGGATCGCAGATCCCGCAGTGGCGCCTCCGGATCCGGCTGTGCCAGCGACTTGTGGAGGCGGCGTCGAGAGGGATCTCCGCCGGGCTTCGGATCGGGATTGGGATAGAGCCCGCCGCGTGTCTTCCTCCAAGGCCTCCTCAGCGGTTCGAGCCTCCTCTGAATCCTCTGAATCCTCTGGACTCTCGTCGTCATCGTCGTCGTCGTCAGCATCCTCATCGCTTAGAGTGAAGAGATACAGGCCGGCAGACGGCGTACGCTTTGACGACGATCGGTTAGGAGGGCCTGAGCCGTCGGACCAGTCAGATTCCTCATCCTCATCGTCCTCCGAACTACCCAGTCCACACCCAGGGGGAATGACGCGTTTAGCTTTCCCCTTCCCGGGTCCAGTACGGGCCGGCGGAGGGTTGGTGGAAGCGGACTGAGGAACGATGGGCGTCGTTACCGAAGGACCAGCGGTGGATCCCGTCTTGGACGCCGATCCCGATTTTGATACAGCCGTAGATCCCGTTTTGGCCGTCGATCCGGACTTGGACACCGCTGATCCTGTTTTGGATGGGGCAACGGATCCAGCCTTGGACGCCGTAGACCCAGTCTTGGGTCCGGATCCAGATTTTGACGCAGCAGCGGTGGATCCCGTCTTGGACGTCGATCCCGGTTTGGACACCGTCGATCCCGTTTTGGACGTAGCAACGGGTCCAGTCTGGACGCCGAGGGT
>NW_003303710.1:866644-888547 GCF_000142945.1 Phytophthora infestans T30-4 | reverse complement strand
AGGTCGCCAAATTATGGGGATACTGTCTCGGATCCAAGCCACTTTAGCCCACCTTACGGCAAGTGTACACTTCATCGTGGATCTGAGCCCTCCAATCTTCTAACACCACATTAGAAATGTCTGCGGTCTCCATCGCTCCACGAAAGTTCAAGATCGATTGGATTCACCCCCCATACCATAGATCCTGTTACTCTGCGTCAATCCATTGGATTCGGACTTGAGAGAGTGGGATCTGGGACGTCTAGTGGTGGATCTTGCCTTCTCGATTGTTGTTAATACCAGATCCACCTTCGGATGGTGTCTGCAGCCCTTCCTCCATGGAATCCCCAATCGATCCACCCACACATGGTGGATCCCATATCCCCTAGGTGTAATTGGGCGAGGGTGGATCTCTCCACTTGGTGGATCTCAGTTACACTGTCACCAACCGTGTTCCTCCTGCCATTCTTCATGCTCTTAGCCACTGTTAACCTCCCGATCCATAATATGTAGTCTCCTATTTCAGGTCGATCCCGTTAACACCTATAGGGTGTGAATCCAGGCACTTCACCATTGGATTGCTAATCAACGTATTTTGTTAAGTGCCAATAGTGCCTAAGTTCGTATATTATGGACTTAGTGCGGTATTTTATCATCAAGTTCGCTGTAGAGGACCCCCCAAAATGAACATTTTCTTAAGAGTATTGTAGAGTGCCCCGTAAATCTTTAAGATGTTAAGTATGATACCAAAACACACTAACTGCTCTAAGGATCCACGTCGATTTCATTCCGAGATATGTTGTTTTAAGTTTTTGGGATGTCATGGATGAAAACCATTTGCTACAGGCTCAAGAACGCACTTTTTGTATACCATGTTATCATCTCACACTATCTGCGTTACCCAGAGATTCACCGTGGCAGTTTCGACCTCTGATCCACTTGAAGCGGGCCAATTATCTCGTCCGGCCGTGGGGCGGGTCGTATGGCCACAGTACTGCGCTGCGGTCGTTCGTTTCCTTCAGCCAACTGCTTGAGAAAAGGTAAACTCGTCTAATGGCCGACAGGAGTCCACTTGATCCCTGCGCCGGAACGTCCACTGTCGTGTCCGCTCCTACTTTCTATTGGTTGTGCTACGGCTACTCGCTGCACTGCACCAACCTCGTACTCGTCTTGTCCTACTTTCGTAAAGACTTCTCGTCTGCTTAACTTACGCAAAGGCTGTCTCGTTGCTCAGCTTACGCTAAGACTTCTCGTTGCTGCTCGTGTCCTCAGCACCAGCTAGCTCTTGACCTGCTACACCGACTCTGCCGCTCCAGCACAGACCCGGAATCGCTCACTTAGCCACTTAGGAGTACGCCTCAGGCGCCTTCCTTTCCGTTGCAGCCGTCAGCAAACTTGGGGACCCACCTGGTCTCCTGCTCCGTCACCTCGTTTGGTCTCTGCCTTCGCCGTTCGCGATGCCGCACCAAGCGCTCTCCACTGATACCTCGTCCCCTCGTCGCCCTCGTAGGTCCTCCGGCACTCAACGCCGTCGTCCCCCTTCCACGTCAGCCCTTTGTCGCCCGTCGACTCAGGTCCTCCGCAGGCCTCGTACTTAAGGTTCACGTACGACTCGTACGCCTCCGTCTCCTTACTCAGTTCCGTCTCACACCCACGTCCGTCTTCTCGCTCACGTCCGTCTCCTCGATCACCGTCCGCGTACTCCGCCGCTGACTTTAGCTCGTCTCCGTCCTTCGTCGCAAACGCGATACCGTCTGCGCTCTTCGTCACAAAATCCAAACTGACGGCTTCTTTCGGTATCCTCTGCCAGCCGCACGCCAGTGTCACTTCGTCGTTGACGGCGACCGTCTGGCAGAACTTCAACCAGCCACAACCCAGCCCAGCGCCAGCCGGGCACTCGTATCCGCTCGTTCGGCCGTACTCATCCGTCATGCCCCTCGAGTCCGACGTGACCGAGTGACACTCCTTCTGCCGATAACCGTCTGACTCTTCCGTCATATGGCACACATCGTCGCATGATCCGCTACACGCCTTCCTCCACCCCAACGTCGTCCACGACTCTGCCGGCAGTGAATAACTCGTCGTACTCCCCGCTTGAGACCCAGTACAGCTCATCGTCTGCCAATACTCGCTGCCCCCGTCCTTTCGGCTGCAGTGCGTACTCAAGTACGTAGTGTCCTGCCTTGTTACTTCGTCTTCGTCGTCGTACTTCCACCAGGAGGCCACTCGTGCTTCTCCACGCAGGCTCTCCATCTGTCGTTCTCGCCTTACGCTTCTTACTGTTCCCACCCGTTGCGGCATGAACAGATGCCGTCGTTGCTCGAGCAGCCGTTCCTGTTGCCTCGACATCACCTTCTTCCGTGTTCTGGTCTTCATTCTCGAGTTGCTCTGCGATGTCTGCCGCCGCTCGCTTTAACAAGTCCGCTGGGTAATTGTACGTGATCAGGAACGACACGTGCGCAATAACCCGCTCAGGCAATCCGTTCTGATCCTCGCGCTCAATTAAGAAATTCTCATACCCCACTGGCTCGATAATCTTAATCGGCCCTACCCATTGATGCACGAACTTGGTTGCTTTAGGTCCTCTTGGTGGCCTGTACATCCACGCGCGATCACCTGCCACAACCTCTCGCCGATTCCTTACTTTGTGGTTATAATACCGGGCCTGACGTAGCTGTTCATGCCGTCGTGCACGCTCTGCCACCTCGTAACTACTTCGCATGGCTGCTAACAATCGGCGATGGTAGCCCGTCAATTCACCGGCTTCCGTCACGCCGCTCTCACTTAGCAAGCCGTTCGGACTTCGTAATCGTCTTCCCATCATCAGTTCATTTGGAGATAACGCCACCGTCGAGTGCCGCCCTGAGTTGTATGCGTACACTGCAAAGGACACCCAAGTCGCCCAGTCGTCCTGCGCGTCTGCCTGCATGTACGTAGAGACGCAATCTTTCCACGTACGATGAAACCTCTCCACTAAACCGATCATTTGAGGTCTGTAGGGCACAGGATTCACTTGTTGTGCTTGCAGCAGCACTACAAGCCGCTCAATCACTTGCCCCGTGAGCTCGGGAGCTCCATCCTTCAATAGCTCGCGAAAGCTACCAAATCTCAACACAATTTCTTCCATAAGAAACCGTGCCACATTCTCCGCCGTATGCCGTTTGACCGCCTTAGCTACTGCGTATCGAGTCACATACTCGACGGCCGCGATCACGTATCGTTTACCGCCTCCAGCGACAGGTAGCGGCCCTGCCACATCAAGCGCCCATCGATCTCCAACGTCACCGCCCCGAATACTGCGTAGTGGTGGAATAACTTCTCGTGGCTTGGCCTTGCGACTGCCACATTCTTGGCATCCGCGCACCCAGCGTTTCACCTCGCGTCGTAAGTCCGGCCACCAATACCGTTGTGCGATTCTCTCGTAAGTGTGCGGCGCCCGTAAGTGGCCAGCCCACACTGAATCGTGATGCTCTTTGAACGCTACGGACCACAACTCCGGAGGCAGCAATACCCGTAGTCCTTGCGTCGTCCGCACCAATACTCGCCCGTGTCGAATCTCCGTCTTCATGCCTCGGTAGTCACCCGCCTCCACCGCTCGCTGCACTAGCCGGATCCGTTGCTGTACCTTGATGATCAACCCGTCTGTCATCTGTAGCGTCTGTGGTTCTTGCTCGCCCGCTTGACCCCGTTTCCGTGCCTTTAACGCCGCTGACGCAGCGTTCAACCACTGTTGTGCACTCTGCACTCCGTCAGGTTCACGTATGGGGAACACAGGTTCCTCCGTATCACTGCTACACGTCGCCGTCGTTGTCGATGCTCGCCCCGCTCGTGGTACATCCGCGCCTCGTTCACCTTGATGCTTCGCTGTACTCATACATTGTCGTCTCGCTGTCACAGCCGCCAGTTCCACTGGTCGCGGCCGAACTGCTTGACCGTCGCTCGCGGCTGCTGCCGTCGCCGTCACTTGCGTCTCCGATGTCGTCATGCGTCGTGCGTTAGCGTCACTCTTTGCCGCTGCCGCTCGTTCCTGATCCACCGTCAGCTGGAACCGTACGTGGTGTCGCTTTGGTCGCATTGCTAGACCGCCACCACTCTCTGCTTCACCGGCTCGTCGTGCCGCCCCATTCGCTCCTCGCGTCGCTGGAATTGCTGGCAGCCTCGACACCACACCCTCGTGCAGTCGAGCCTCCTCCGCGTCGTTCAGTTCTTCGTGTCCGTCCAGTTGTCTCTCGCCTTCCTTCGTCCTCACCGTTGTCGGCTCCGTCGCCGACCTTGCCGCCACACCACCACCTGTAAGCTGTCTACCCACAGGTTCTGGCCTGGTGGCATCGGCATCAGCTGCTGCTACGTCTTCTGCGTCCCGACCCGGTGCTTCTGATTGTTGAGTCTCCGCCAGCCGTTGCGCTGCCTCCAGTTGCCGCCTAGCCGCTCTAGTGAATGGACGTGCCGCATCCGTCGTCGCCGGTGTAACTTGCCGGTCAGATTTGGACTGGTCATCAACCACTTCAACGCAGAGTGATCAGTCACCACAGTAAACTTTCGTCCGTACAGGTAGGGCCGGAAAAGCTTGATTGCCCACACAACTGCCAAACACTCAAGCTCTGTGATGCCGTAGTTCGCCTCGGTAACGCTGTTCACCTTGCTGGCATACGCCACGGGCTGCCAGCCCTTGCCATGGTCCTGCATCAAGCAGGCACCAAGACCCACCTTACTCGCATCAGTCACTAAGCGGAATGGTAGCCTGAGGTTCGGGTAAAGGAGCAACGGCTTACTCGTGAGAACCGTCTTCACGTGCTTAAACGCCGCTTCCTGCGTCTCCGTCCATTCCCACTCAGCCTCCTTACGTAAAAGCTTTGTCATAGACGCCATAAGGGCACCAAATCCTTCAATGAAGCGTCGATAATATCCGGCCAAGTGAACGAACCGCTTGACCTCAGTTGCATCCACAGGCTTGGGAAACTCATGCACCGCCATATTTAGTCGCTCCAAGGGCCGTACACCATCGGAGCTCAACTCGTGCCCCACGTATTGCATCTTACGTGTTGCAAATACGCACTTCTTGAGCTTCAACGTCAATCCTGCCGCCTCTAGTCGCTCTAGCACGCATGCCACTTCAACCACATGTCGTTCGATGCCGCCGCGTGTAAAAATCACGATATTATCCAGATAAACCAAACAAGTCAGCCACGTAAGTCCTCGCAAAACACTGTTCATCATCCGTTGAAACGTCGAAGGAGCGCTCGTTTGCCCGAACGGCATCCTGACAAACTGGTACAGGCCCTGTTTCGTCGTGAAAGCCGTCTTCGCTTGGCCGGCCTCCGCAACACGAATCTGCCAATAGCCGGCCTTCAGGTCTAACGTCGTGAACAACACCGCACTTCCAAGAGCGTCTCGTCGATCCTTGGGAGATGGTACACGTCCTTCTTGGTGATCTTGTTGAGCGCACGGTAATCAATGCAGAACCGCACTTCTCCGTCCTTCTTGCGGACCAGAACAACAGGAAAACCCCACGCGCCGTCACCCTCCTTAATGACGCCCGCACTTAACATCTTCTTCACGTTCGACTCCACAATTGGATCATCCACTTGCGCCATTCGTCGTCGCTTTAGCATGACCGGAGCTGCATCTCCAGTGTCGATATTGTGCTCGATGTTCAACGTAGTTGCCGGTGGGCAATCTCCCGTACTCTCGGTCGTTTTCTGGTACGCCCTCAGTAAATTTAGTATCAACTGCCGATTTTCCGCATCGTCTTCGCCAATTTTCACCTCGTCTTCGTTAGCTAATGGCACATTAACGTCGCCCAGTTCTCGCTACCAAGCGCGTAGTCGTTCCCGCTGCAGACCACCATTAACTTCTATCACCGTCATACTCTCGTCTAACGGAATCCACGTTCCTAACTGCTTCTTCGAAGGCAACTTCACTTCATCGTTACCCGAGTTGATAGCCGGAACCCACGCCTTTCCGTTCTGCACGTGAGTTACCGTAGCTGCTAACATTACTGAGCCAGTGTGATGCGTGGGCACGAAGATGCCACGCTCACCGTCCTCCGCCGTCACCGCTACTTCGACCGGAGTGACCGTACTTCTGCCCAATGGCGTCCGCCGTGCCATCCGTACTGCTGCAACCTTGGCCCCACCGCTCTTGTCGTAAGTTTTGAATGGGATAACCACCAGTCTGCCGTTCTCGCGATACCGTACTTCATTGTCGCAAAAGTCCATCGTAGCCCCATGGCTCCGCATGAAGTCAACACCCAGCAGGAACTCGTCCGTACAGCCCGATATGATGCACGCGTCCACAGTGATTACTTCCCCGAACACGTTGCGCATGTCAAAGCGCCATACACCAATCACATCTAATAAGAAGCCGCCAATGCCCTCCACATAGTCGACGGGTGCATCCTGCTGCACCTGATCTCCGAACTTCATCCATTCCGTACCGGCGACTGTATACATCACTCCACTATCCAGCTTCACGCTCCTTTGCACGCCGTCAACCTCCATGTTCGCCGTGGGCAGTCCATCGTCGGCGTCGATAAACTCCACGTCTTCCGACTCGGTCTTGCACTCTTCATCGCTCGACCTTCGTTGCTGCACCAAGCTCACGCGCGCTGTTTCCTTGTCAGCCCGACCGCGTACGCCATCCCCACGAGACACCCGTCTATCACTGAGTGCCTGCATGGCGCACTTCTCGTCCCGAATTCGTCGTTCGTCAGACACACACTTCAGTCCCTCGTTGGCGTCACGTTTCTGACGTTCTCCAGCTCGTTTGGCATGCAAGCGTTTAGCCGCCTTACGCGTCTTCCGTCTTGCTCTTCGCTCCCGTGTGACGTCGTCTTCCTCGTCGTACAACACCACCGGTACCGTCATTAGCCACGTGATCTCGCTCGCGTTCGCGCCTTCCCCAGGCCGACGTCGCTCGCCTTCTCCAGACCATCGTCGTTCACTTGCGCTTTTCTGCGTTTTCTCATCCTTACTAACTTCAGGTACACCTACAAACCGATCCAACGCCATTTCAGGTCGCACCGTGGTCAGATACGTCTGGGCACGCTCGGTGTCTCGCGTCTCCTCGTCGTCCTTCATGTGTGCCACTACCGTTCGCACAATAGCAACTCTTCCCTTCCTTGCATTATTCTCGTCCGTTGCCAGTGTTGCCACCGACGTCACGCTCGTCTCGTCCTCTTTCGACGTCGCCGCCGTTACCATCCCACTCGCCTCATCCGTCCCCGACGTCGTCAATACCGCCGTACGCGTCCCGTTTATCTCTGTCGTCGCACTCATTTTGCTCGCTGGGGATCCCTAGTGGGTGGCGGACGCTGTAGTCCCCTCACTGCGCCCGCGCCTAGTTTTCCGCCGGCTTCGGCTTCTCTTCGCAGTTCCTCATGTACTCGTCGTTCCGCTTCTTCGCCTCCTTGTCGGTGCAGTCACGCGCAATGTGGCCGTACTTGTTGCATGCAAAGCACTTCGGACCCGTAGGACACCTTGACGACATATGCCCCACTTCGCCACAGCTAAGGCACGTCGGTGGCTCGTGCTGTCGAGCCGCCGGCTCTGGACTCGACACGCCTTCGTCTGCTTCACCGCCGCTTTTGTCTTCTTGCGCGGAGGCTTCGCATCCGACTCGTCACCGCTGGAATCTGGCTGCCGTCGCTCCTTCCGTTGTGTGTTCCGCTTTGACTGCTGTTGTCCCTGCGACTTCTTCCGACTGCTCTTCGTCTCGACCCAACACTTCCCATTCCACACGTGGCCAGGAGGCACGTCCCAAGTCCCAGAGTAGTCGTTCCAGACCCCCTGCGGATTCGTAAAGAGCGCCATGCTCTCTGCCTCGCCATCGGCCGCGTTGGTGTGTCCCGCCATCGACGCCATACCGGACGACAGTCCTGCACTGCCGACGCCCGGAATCACCATGATCTGACCCATCGTCCCTGCCATGGGGATCAGGTATGGACTGGGTGCAGTTGCCCACGCCTGCCCGATGTTTGTCATCCCTAACGCCACATTCTCCATAGGATCCTCTATCTTCGTAGCCTTGGCTACAGCTTTCTCCAATGTCTTCGGTTTTGGTTTCTGCTGCACCAACTTCCTTGTCGTCTTATCAAGGCATCTGTAAAACTGAGCTAGTAAGACGCGCTCGCTCACTCGGTTCTTGCCGACCACTTCCCGGAGTACCGCCGCATAATCGGCGTACGTCTCTCCCGGCCACATCCTCCTGCTGTTGACACGCCATTCCGCTGCTGACTTGTCAAGTCGCTACCATAACGCCGCAGCAGCGCTTTCTTCAGGTAAGTCCACCGTCGCTTGCTTTCTGGTAGCCGTCGATCCATATTGACCCACCAACGTGCTGCATTCTCCATCAGTTTGTTCCCCATGATGAAGTAGAGCGCGCGGTCCGTCCACTTTCCTCGTCCAGACTCTTTAGCTCCTTTGAGGGACAGATCAACTCGGTCGATCCAAGTTGACACAGACACCTTTGGTGACGGCGTGAACGTGGGAAGCTCCAACTCCTTCACGCTCTTTCGTCGCGGCTGCTCATCTTGTCGTTCTCGTCTTCCGTGCCGCTCACGTCGCTCTCGTCGTCCTCGCCGTCCACTGCGGTGCGATCGATCGGACTCACTGTCCGCCTCGCTATCTCCATTGCCAGCATCGCTGCTGTCGCCGCTTGAACTGCTCTCCTCCTCGGAGCTGCTCTCATTAGACGAATCCTCCGAAGCCTCATCGTCATCACTCCCATCGCCGCTGTTATCTCCATCAGGTGGTCGTGAGGGCCTCGCCGACCTCCGTGACGTTGTACGCCGTCGCCGTTCATCTTCGTCGCTTGAACGATCACTGTCGCTACTGTGCCGTCGTGATCGCCGCGGGCGTCCAGAGCTACGTCGCCGTCCAAATGCGTCGCCACTCCGGTGTCGTGCATAATGTCGTCTTCCGTGTCCGCGTTCAAGTTCATGCTCGTGCTCAGCGTCAGCTGGGACAGCGTGAAGGTTCTGCACCATCGTACGAAGTTCGTTGATGGCCGCTGCCATCGCCGTTACGTCCGCTTGAGGAACCGCTTGACCGTCACCAACGCCACCAGCATCCGCTGCAGCGTCTCCGGCCACCGCTACCTCGCTAACACTCGTCTCCGTGGTCACTGCAGATGCTTGCCGGTCCGCTGGTGGTTGTTCACCGCCATCGTTGCTCCCGCGCTGCAGCGTAGCTCCCTCTGGATCGTCCGCCGTCTCCACCATAGACGCCGCAGTGCGTTTCGCCGTCGTCGCCTCCGACGATACTGCTGGTTGCGGATCTGTCGTCTCGTTCTCGTTGCCTTCTCCATCACTTGGAGCGTCTTCACTCTTCGTCTCTTCTAGGTTCTTGCCCGCCGATCGTCCCGTCCTCGGCGAAGTTCTCGCCTTGACACGAGCAACTTTCTGAGTCCCAGTCTTCGTCTTTGCTCGCGCAACCGCCATCCTCGTTCGAACACCTCGTTGATCACTCTTACGTTGATGTTGATTTCTCCACAGCCCCTGTATGACCACCATGAAGCGGGCCAATTATCTCGTCCAGCCGTGGGGCGGGTCGTATGGCCACAGTACTGCGCTGCGGTCGTTCGTTTCCTTCAGCCAACTGCTTGAGAAAAGGTAAACTCGTCTAATGGCCGACAGGAATCCACTTGATCCCTGCGCCGGAACGTCCACTGTCGTGTCCGCTCCTACTTTCTATTATTAGTTGTGCTACGGCTACTCGCTGCACTGCACCAACCTCGTACTCGTCTTGTCCTACTTTCGTAAAGACTTCTCGTCTGCTTAACTTACGCTAAGGCTTCCTCGTTGCTCAGCTTACGCTAAGACTTCTCGTTGCTACTCGTGTCCTCAGCACCAGCTAGCTCTTGACCTGCTAACACCGACTCTGCCGCTCCAGCACAGACCCGGAATCGCTCACTTAGCCACTTAGGAGTACGCCTCAGGCGCCTTCCTTTCCGTTGCAGCCGTCAGCAAACTTGGGGACCCACCTGGTCTCCTGCTCCGTCACCTCGTTTGGTCTCTGCCTTCGCCGCCCGCGATGCCGCACCAAGCGCTCTCCACTGATACCTCGTCCACTCGTCGCCCTCGTAGGTCCTCCGGCACTCAACGCCGTCGTCCCCCTTCCACGTCAGCCCTTTGTCGCCCGTCGACTCAGGTCCTCCGCAGGCCTCGTACTTAAGGTTCACGTACGACTCGTACGCCTCCGTCTCCTTACTCAGTTCCGTCTCACACCCACGTCCGTCTTCTCGCTCACGTCCGTCTCCTCGATCACCGTCCGCGTACTCCGCCGCTGACTTTAGCTCGTCTCCGTCCTTCGTCGCAAACGCGATACCGTCTGCGCTCTTCGTCGCAAAATCCAAACTGACGGCTTCTTTCGGTATCCTCTGCCAGCCGCACGCCAGTGTCACTTCGTCGTTGACGGCGACCGTCTGGCAGAACTTCAACCAGCCACAACCCAGCCCAGCGCCAGCCGGGCACTCGTATCCGCTCGTTCGGCCGTACTCATCCGTCATGCCCCTCGAGTCCGACGTGACCGAGTGACACTCTTTCTGCCGATAACCGTCTGACTCTTCCGTCATATGGCACACAGTCGCATGATCCGCTACACACTTCATTTAGATCAGACCCACCCTATCCACCGGACACCGTCACTAATCCGAGATAATGACTTTTCATCAGACCCCATCTCATATTTTTCAGAAAGCACCCGCCCTGCACATGTTTAGCACCGCTCAACGGTGTTCACGTCGTGCACCCCTGTATTTAGTTTAGCTTGCGCCTTGTCGATCTTGATAGAGCTGGTTCGTGTGAGGCATCTGTGGTGGGCCGTATTGCAAACCTTGATCTATCGAAATAAGATCTGACTCGTACTTTATCCAATCGCTTCATATCCACTGTATGCACTTTGCACTCTCACATGTGAATTACATGTAACCAACTTCACCAGTTTACAGCTTCCCTGCAAGCCCTTCTCCCCGCAATCCAGTGAGACCAACTCACACGAGCATATCACAATCCATTTACTCCTCATGAGGCTGCGTCATGCTAAGTCGATTAGAATTCGCACGATCTTGCAATAAGCCATGTAGGAGCGTTTTCCTATCCACATCCCAGTCCTTTTCATCACTCCGATCTGAATTCAGCTTCGAGTTAGGTGATGATCCAAGCCGATCTGCAAATCTTTGTCCTGTGATCATTTCGTTATCATTAAGCGTAATCACTGGGGTTGTTTTGCTGGATAATCGTCGAACGTAATCACTGGTGATGCCGACGGCGGATCCACACATCTTTGCCCAGACGTAGTCAGCGATTCTACCCCGCCCATCGTAGTACCGAATAACCTTAGTTATGAATTACTCTTTGTTATCAATTACACTTCAATGTGGCCAATCAGAAGCCGCCAAACGCTGAGTGAGAAAAGAAGCCGTGCATCCTTAGTTATCAATTACACGACTTGACAACCAGTAATTTGCGTACATTATCCAGTACTGGTCTCACTTCAACGAAACGCCCAAAGGGGAGGCCTCGCCTACCTGGTGACAAGGGCCGCCAAGCACCAACGAGCACCATTACGGCGTACATCTCTTCACAAGATCGTCGCTGCGTGTACAGTCCCTAAAGAAGCCAAGAAGATGAAGGCACGTTGTAGTGGTGTAGCTACCGCTCTACCTTACTCAGTAGAGTTGAAACTTGTTCACTGGGTCGGGGACCTACGGGACGAAGGGGTGCCAGTCACACCAATGATGCTAAGGTTGCAGGCACTCGCAGAAGCTAACGAAGCCGGTATCCACGCGTTCACGGCATCCTGGAGTTGGCAGAGCCTGTTTAAAGGCCGCCATCGCTTAGCCCTTCGAGCTAAGACCCGCCAGGGTCAAATTTGCCCTCCCGAGTTTGACCAGATTGCAAAAACATTTGCTAAAGAAGTACATGATATTTTTCGTGAGCTTGCTCAAATTTAAATAGACTGTTTGTTCGAAGATACCGATAGCCGGGACACGCAATTTCTGGTCTCTGCACTGCAGATTGGGTGTAATGCATAACTAAGGTAATTCGGTATCGGGATCCGCCAAACTTGAAGGCTCTCCGACGACTACAGGTGGATCAGTGTCTCCCGCCACGACATCATGCCTCGAGCGGATCGCGTCCCGCCCTTGGTTTGCCTTAGCACCTCCGATCCCTGGATCCCCGCATATCTCTGGGCTCCGGTGCAGCGGATCTTTGCCAATCGTCTCCTGTATGCGCTTTGCGTTGACGAACCGAGACGGTGTTGGCACCGGTGCATCGGTAACCGACGGCGGATCATCATGACCACACTGGATATGGATGTGTCAATCTGGATCGGAGCTCAGCCGCAGTGGAACTTGGCCAATCGCCCCCTGCATGTGCGTTGTGTTGACGTACCAAGACGAATTTGGCATCTGCGCATCGGTATTCGACGGCGGATCATCATGACCACACTGGATATGTGTGTGTCGATCCGGATCGGAGCTCAGCCGCAGCGGAACTTGGCCTATCGCCCCCTGCATCAGCTTTGCGTCGACGAACCGAGGCGGTTTGGCATCGGCGCATCCGTATCCGACGGCAGATCATCATGACTTCAATCGTCTGGCCGGGATCTGGCTACGGTCAGCTGGATAAGGATGTGTCGATCTGGATCGAAGCTCAGCCGCAGCGGAGCTTGGCTTATCGCCCCCTTCATGGGCTTTGCGTTGACGACCCAAGACAGGTTTGGCACCGGCTCATCGGGATACGACGGCGGATCATCATGACCACACTTATCTGGTCAGCTGGATATGTGTGTGTCGATCTGGATCGGAGCTCAGCCGCAGCGGAACTTGGCCTATCGCCCCCGCATGAACTTTGCGTTGACGACCCAAGACAGATTTTGTGACGGGGTCACACAGCACCTTGCGCAAGAGGAAGTTATCTTCCGAGAGTATACAAACTCTCAGTGAACGGCAGCTCACAGGTCCCCTCTTTTATTAAAGAGAGCGAAGTGACCCGAATAAGGTAGATTGTAAACTGAGTATATTTATAGGTAGATTAAGTTTGGGTTTAATACAAACTGTTAGTTACCTATAGAAATGCAATGTCATTTAACCAATGGTTGGCTTTGAACGACCTTGGTACCTTGTACCAAATATCTCGGAGTATGACGTGTCATACTCCTGAAGTGTGAAGTGTCACACTTCATGTAACCAGGGTACACTTAGGGCTACGTACCCCGTTACATCCTCCCCCACTTAGGTTCGGTTTACCGACCAATCAGAATGAAGAGGTGTTCGTCACAAACTCTCATTCTCAAAGTCGAAAACCATCGACTTGGCCGCGCGAGCGCGGCGGAGGCTCACTTCACAGTTAGAGCCTCGAGCAGCAACCTGTGCGCTCTTCGTCAATGTCTCCACTTCGACCGTTAACATGCCTCGCGGCACTGCTAAGAGCGGTGCTAAGACACGCTCCAAGGCTGCAGCCGGTAAGGCGCAGGCCAAGAGCACTAAGCCTCACGGCAAAGGCTCTGCACTCAAGGAGGCTACTCAGGTGGCCTCCGAGGCGATCAGTTCCTCGGGTGACGCGGCTGCGGACAAGCGCGCAAGCAGGGGCCGCAGTCCGTCGCCCTCGTTTTCAGACAACCGTCCGAACCCTCGGTTCGTAGAACGCGAGTTCAACTCAGGCAGTGAAGACGATGCCGAGTCCGAGAGCACTCAGGATGCTCCTGCGGGCTCTGTGGGAGGGCACAGCCCAGTGCCCAGTGAGCACAAAGAAGGCAGCGTGCAGTCGCCCGCTAGTGATCACGGTGATCACAGTCCTAGGACCTCTGTGCGCTCTGAGAGTCCGGCCGTTAAGGCTAAGGGCGCTCCCAAAGCCGGTGGCGATGAGGAAGAGAATTCTCGCAAACGTCTCTCGCTTGCCGAGGGTCTTGCGCGCGCTAAGGCCTCTAAAGCCGAAGGCGCCAAGCCCTCAAAGAAGCGTATCGCCTCTAAGTCTCCACTCCGCGAGGAGAAGGAGACTCGACGCTCCTATCAGAGTCTCTTCGGCTCCTCGGATAAAGAGGAGGAGAAGGAGGAAGAAGAGGAGGAGGAGCTATCGTTGAGCCCCGGGAGGTCTCGAATGACCTCGACCAGCAGCAGGAGGAATTCCAAGCTGCCCATCGTGTGCGTGGGGGTTCGGTGGCGGCACCCGTCAGCCAGGGAGCTGCCATCAACTCAAGAGGGTATTGGCCTCCCGAGGAGAGCTCTGGGGCTGACCTCTTCTTAGAGCTTCTCGTCGCTCCTCGTGGCCTTGTGGGCGGCCACACTTCTAGGGGCATCTATGAACGAGCCCTTGTTCAGAAAGAACAGTTGTTCGTCGACAACTTGGAGGCTGCTCGGTGTGTGCTTCTCGCGCAACACCGCATTCCCCTTAAGGACTTCACGACTTGTCGTAAGAAGCCCGAGACCCGGGGTGGTCTCTATCCTGTTTGGGGATACCCCTGGGTTATGCCCGAGAACTGTCCCACGTGGAGTTCCTGTGAGGACATGTTCTGGGCGTGGGTGGAGACTCTCAAGTACTCGTTCACGGAGTTATGGGAACTCCATGAAGATCAGCAGCTGTCCAGTATCCTGGACCAGCGTGATCTTCGTGTGAGGTTTGCCCACTTGATCAGCACGCGTATGCTGCCAAGGAACATCCTGAAGCGCGCGGCTTCTAGCGCTCACGATGAGCGCGGGTACGGTATGTATTCATCGTCCGTACCCCGTTCGGGCAAGAAGACCCGGACTACTTATGAAGCTGCCGCCGCTTCTGTTGTCAGATTGCGACAGCCTTCGGGCAGTCAATCAGGAGCCGTTCAATCGGCTCCCACGAGTTCTCGGAGTGGGCATAACCCCTCCACTTCACGAGGAGCTGTCGCTTGCCGCGACACCGTTGCTCCTGGAGGATCCGCTCCACGTGGAAGTGGGCTTCTCCATTCCGTTCAAGCAGGGGCGGAGGTGCCCTCGTACGAGTACGAGTACTCGGCACCTCCCGAGAGCCACTCTCATCCGAGTGCTCCGACTGCGGGTCCGACACAGGACCCTGAGGTTGACCGCCTCCGTCAACGTGTCCTCGTGCTTGAGATTGCACTTGGCCTTGGGACTGGCGGTAATGCTGCCGCCCAGGCCGGGAATCAGGGCGAGCTCGCTCGTCTTGCGGGCCGCCTGGACCTGGAGGAGCGAGAGGTCGCGAGCCTGCACCTGCGGGTGGATCGCCGGGCCTCTTCGTCCGATCTGGACGAGGCCTTTCGCATGATCCGACGGATCGAGGCTTTGTTGCCACGTCCGGAGCCGCCTGCGGCACACTCCTAGACGTACGCGTATGGTGCGTACCCGGCGTACTCAGCGTACTCGGCGTATGGCGCCGGGGTCCGTTCGTATAGAGCCCCTCCGGCGTACGGTCTTGACCGCAGCCTTGCCGTCCCGACCGAGGCTTGGGTGCCTGCTCCGACGCCCTCGTCGACGACTGTGACCGGCCCTCGCTTCGAGGAGCTGGGTCAAGGGGGGTCTGCGAGTCAGCAACCCCCTGCGGGTCAAAGTACCGTTTAAGACGTCCGACATAGAACGTCGGGTGCGTCTTCATTGACTTTGGAAGGTCGATGGTGTACGACGCACCATGTCTGGCCAGGACTGCAAAAGGTCCGATGAAGCGGTGCTTCAGTTTGTTGCTGCCGACAGAGCTAACAGTGTCTAGAGGTAGGTTCCTCGTGTCTAGCAACACTAAGTCACCAACCTCAAATATACTTAAGTTTCCTCTTCCTTGTTTGTCTGAGTACTCCTTTGTTTATCTTGGGCCGCTGCCATGGCATCGCGGACCCTGCTGACAATGTTCAGCTTGGTATCCATAAAGGATTCCACCTGTTTCCGCAGCGAAACTGGCCTCACATCCGAGACCTGGGAGGAAAGGGCTTTCCGAGCCTCTCCCCCACTTAGAATAGAGGAGTCAGTGTCTCCTCGAAGAGTGAGAGGCACTCTGGGGTGGCGGAAGCCGTTCAAGTAGAACGGCGTGAGCCCCGTGGACGCGTGCACCGCGTTGTTGAGCGCAAACTCAACAACTGGAAGCTGCGTCGACCACGTACGTGGCGCTGCCGCGCACACACTGCGCAGAGTGTCCTCGAGCACTCGATTGACGCGCTCTGTTTGGCCGTCTGTCTGCGGATGATCCGCAGTGGACATCTGCAGACGAGTTCCCAGTAAAGGGAACAGCGTTTTCCAAAACGCAGCAGTGAACCGCGGGTCTCGGTCCGAGACAATCGTCTCCGGGAGACCGTGATAGCGGAACACGCCATCGACGAACAACCTTGCGGTTTGTTCGCCCGTTACAGTGACGGGAACTGGAGCAAGGTGTACCATCTTGCTCAGCCGACACACGAACACCAAAATTCCGGTGTTGCCGTGTCCGTCGGCGGGAAGCCCAAAGATGAAGTCAAGACTCATCGACTTCCAACAATCAGCCGGTACGGGCAGGCTCTGTAGTGGAGCCGAAGAGTGCCCTGCGGGTTGGACCCGCTGACATGTTTCGCATGTCTTAACGTACCGGGCGACCCACTTGTACATGTGGGTCCACCAGAAGGACTGAGAGACCGACAGAAAGGTCTTCTCGCGGCCCAAGTGGCCGCTAGAGGGCGCGTCATGCGCCTCCGCGAGGATGTCGAGCTTCAGATCCTCGGCGTTGGGTACGACCACCCGTGGAGGATCAGTGGGCTCCACCCGATAATAGAGGAGGCCCTCCTTCAACTCATATCGGTGGAGCCGTGAGCGCTGTCGCGACGAGAGCCAGTCGGACTTCGCGCTCGTTCCGGCCTTAAGGAGCTTGACGATAGGCGCGACAGCCTCATCGTCCCGATACGCCATGCGTATCCGATCATATAGATCCGTTGTCACCCGCGTGATGTGGGCCAACTCATAGTCGGGACGCCGAGAGAGGGCGTCCGCAAGCACGTTGAGCTTGCCCGGCTTGTATTCGACGCGGAAGTTGTATTCCGCGAAGAAGGACAGCCACCTCGCCATCCTTTGGGAGAGGTGAGGCGAGTTAGTCGCCGTCCTCAAGGACGCGTGGTCTGTGTAGATCACAAAGGGCCTAGAGCCCAGAAGGTGAACACGGAACTTCACAAGGGCATATTTCATTGCAGGAGCTCCTTGTCATGGACAGGGTAGTTCCGCTCGGCGGCTTTGAGCTGCCGGGACTGGAACGAGATGACTCGTTCCTGTCCAGCCGTGTCGTCCTGCAGCAATGCACACCCGATGGCGTAATCGGAGGCATCGCAGACGACGCTAAACGGCTTCGTCTCGTCCGGCAGAGCCAGGACAGGGGCCTCTTGGAGACTGGCCTTGATGCTGTCAAAAGCATCCTGGTGCTCTTGTTCCCAGCGCCAGTCGACGTCCTTCTGAAGGAGGCTCGACAAGGGCTTAGCGAAGCCCGCGTACCCAGCGCTGTACTTGTGAAGGTAGTTGGCCAAGCCCAACCACTTTCGAAGATCCTTCTGGGATCGGGGCGTCGGCCATGCTGCTATGGCCTTGACCTTGTCTGGGTCAGCCCGAACGCCCACGTTGCTGACGAAGCAACCGAGAACTTTAATCTCTGGTGACGCGAAAACGCACTTGTCGATGTTGGCGTAGAGCTTGTTCGCTCGCATCACGTCCAACACTCGACGGAGTGTCCTAGATGCACCTCCATGGCCGTCTTGCCTCCCTCGGCACGGCTATGGACGAATATGTCGTCGAAGTACGTCTGTACGAAGGTACGCAAAGGGCGGAACAATTGCGTCACCAGGCGATTGAACGTCGCCGGGGCGTTAGACAAGCCCTGCGGCATGACGAGCCACTCCCAAAGCATGCCGCTTGGAGTGCTTACCGCGGTGAGCGGGATGTCACTCTCTCGCATCAGGATTTGGTAGTATCCGTCTACCAAATCCAGCGCACTGTACAGTACGCTCCCGGCCATGTTGTTCAACAACACATCCTTTCGTGGGATCGGTGTTTGGGCCGGCACCGCTGTGTTGCTCAGCTTGTTATAAGCGTGAACCAGACGCCACTTTCCGTTCGGCTTCCGAACGCAGAAAGTCGGCGTCGAGTGCGGGGATTTCGATTCCCGCACCATGCCTGCCTTCGCTTTCGCGGCGAAGAAGGCATCAATGACCTCGCACTGTTCGCGCGGGAGAGGCCATTGCTTCGTGACACAATACTTTGTGCCGGGCACGAGATCAATCTCGTGCCGTACGCCTCGATCCGGTGGGAGCTGGGTCGGTGGGTGTTTGTTCACCACGTCCGCATACTCCGTCACCAAAGGATACACCGGATCCTTGGGGTTCTTGAGAATCTCAGAACCCCAGCGCGCCTGACGCTGCTTGTTCATGTCTTCCAGGACGTTCTCGTCCAAGACAGAGGAGGAGTTCAGCTCCTCCTGAGTGGTCTCAGGTCTCATGAGTACCATCTCAGCAATCTCTCCAGTCTTGAGGTTGGCCAGGAAAGACTCAGCCGTCATTTCCTCGAGGTTCAGTATCTCCGCAACCTCTAGCAACGGTTCCAAGTGGACACCAGATGCCTTGACGGGTAAACCTGTCTCGCCATCGAAGATGTGATAACACTCTTCCACCGGCCTTGTCGGAGGAGCCCGGGCCCTGGACTCCGAGTCGCTTGAAGCGACGTCGATCGAAACGAAGTTCGGATCCGACTTGAGGCGGCGGCGGTGTCTTTGCCGACGGCGTCTGTGACGGGGAGCTTTGCTGCCCACGTCTAGGGATGTCGTCGCTACGACATCCGAGGCACTCGTGGCCTCGTGTGGTACTGTGGTACCCACACAGGAAGCGTGTTCAACGCCTTCCTCTTCAGTTAAGGTCTGGGCGACCGCGTGTGGCACTGTGTTACCCACACAGGAAGCGTATCCGACGTCTTCCTCTTCAGTTAAGGTCTGGGCGACCGTGAGTGGAGCTCTGTTACCCACTCTGAACACGCTGTTCTCAGTGTTCGTGACAGCTGCAGCTGTCTGCGGAACTAAGTTACCCGCCTGTGGACCTAAGTTACCCACTTGGCCGACGCCTCTTCTGGGCGCGGCCACCATCAAAACATCCTGGGAGTCGTCATATACGTCGACGACTCCCAAGCATCTACCGGATGCTTTGGTACCCTGGCAGCCCTCGCGGGCGCCCCGGGTCCTGACAGAGGTGGGAACATGACTCACCAATGCTCTGTCGGACTGCGCAGGGCGGCTGGCACCGATTGCCTTGCCTCGCCAGTCGATCCAGGGCTCGTGCTTCTTAAGCCAGGGCATGCCCAGGATCATATCATATGGATCCATATCGAGAACAGTGAACTGTTCGAGGCTGTCAAAGTCTTCAAACTTGACAGCCAGATTTACTTGGACGTTGGGGACAGTGACGACCTTCCCGTCGGCCAGTCGCACTGACACCGTCCCGTTGCCTTTGCTTTCGCTCAAAGCATCTGACAACTTGTTGCTGTTACGAGCAACCGTCTGGGGCGTGCGAAATTCTTCGACGCCCCAGAATCGATCAAGATTCTAAAGGGATGATCGTATCCCCGTACACATCCGTGTACTACGAGCAAC
Organism: Phytophthora infestans T30-4; assembly: GCF_000142945.1. Lineage (NCBI taxonomy): Eukaryota > Oomycota > Peronosporomycetes > Peronosporales > Peronosporaceae > Phytophthora > Phytophthora infestans. Next base: position 869,001 of record NW_003303710.1, on the reverse strand, counting down.
CCGCCGCTGCTCTTCGCCGATTCGAGAGTGCGAAGACTCTCAGGGGCTAAGTCCCCGTGATACGCGCCACCCGCGCACCCATCACGAAGACTTAGTTCTTCCCCAGTAGGGCGCCCCACCCCTACTGGCTCCCAGCGTTCCCCCGTCCCCTGGATCCTGGCTTCTGCCAGCGACCCTTGAGGACGGGCTTAGGGAAGGACCGTCTGCGGAGTCTTTCCGCAGGACAGTCGCGCTTGAAGTGGCCCATCTTCCCGTAGCCGAAGCAGCGGATGTCACGCTGTTCGGCGGACCCGAGTTCCATGGGAACAGGGTCCGTTGGGGCTTGTTCGGCCGGGAGCCGACAAGGTTCTTCCAGGCCATGCTGAGGCCGGCGTACGCGCCTGGCGATGGCTGTACTATTCTTGAAGAGCCACTTGAATCGCCTCTTCAAGAGTACTTGACTGCACCCGGAACAGCTGAGTGCGTGCGGGGCCCACTCGAAGGCCGTCCATGAACACAGTCATCTTGATGTGTTCGTTGAGTGGGTTTCCCACTAGGGACGCCGTGAGCTCCCGTATCTCTTGCACATACTCGTACAGTTCGCGCCTCCCTTGTTTACACGCGCGGAAGCGCGAACGCTGGCGGTACTCGTAGTTCCCCGGGAGGAACGCGGCTCGGAGCTGTTCGCACAGCTGAGCCCAGGATGTGAAACATCCAGGGGATGTTGCTTCCCGAGTGTACACCCAACCCTTAGCACGACTGCTAAGGTTGGAGAGTGCAAAAGCAACACGCAGTTGCTCGGTCGAGATCAGAGCCGCGTTCATCGCGAGCTCTACTTCTCGGACCCAGAAGTGAAGGTTCTCGCCTTCCTTCCCTTCATACGGCTTAACCTTCAGCCGTATTGGCTTCGGGTGAGGCGGATTTGCTTCCGCCGCCGGAGCCTGCAGGCTCTCCCGCACATGCGCGATGAGGCCCTGCTCGTACGCGTCGAATGCATTGACGCGCTCGAGCTGCTCAGCCGGTGTTGACACCACCAGGCTCTGCAGGGCCTCCATCCCGAAGATGCCTGCCATCTTCCGAACCGACTCGAACTGAGAGTCGTTCAAATGGGAGAAGTCGCTCCTATCCATGGCAACGAGCTTCGGAGGTTCAAGTAGTCTACCCGCGATGGCGTGGATTGATTACTAGTGCCACCAAGTGTGACGGGGTCACACAGCACCTCGCGCTAGAGGAAGTTGTCTTCCGAGAGTATACAAACTCTCAGTGAACGGGCAGTTCACAGGTCCCCTCTTTATTTAAAGAGAGCGAAGTGACCTAAATAAGGTAGATTGTAAAGTGAGTATATTTATAGGTAGGTTAAGTTTGGGTTTAATACAAACTATAAGTTACCTATAGAAATGCAATGTCGTTTGACCAATGGTTGGCTTTGAACGGCCTTGGTGCCCTGTACCAAATATCCCGGAGTATGACGTGTCATACCCCTGAAGTGTGAAGTGTCACACTTCATGTAACCAGGGTACACCTAGGGCTACGTACCCCCTTACATTTTTGGTGGCGGCTCCAACTTATATGGTGGAGTTACGCCTACCTCATACATTATGCATTTGAATCTGATAAACCCGTCATGCATAATGGCCATAAATGGATACCACGTACGTGATGGCCTTCACTAACAAACCATAGTATTAAAGTGTGAATGTATAAATTTTCTTCCCATACATTATGCATTTTTAACTGCGCTCGAGCTCCCATACACTATGCATTTTTAACTGCGCTCGAGCTCCCATACATTATCCAGTAAAATAATGTACATTAGCTAATGTACTTATACATTAATCGAGAGCCCTGCTTAGAATCGACCCTTTCGACCAGGAAGGGTCCATTGCCGGAACCCCCCCCCCCCACCCACCCACACGAATACAGACTGGTGGGATTTTGTCAGATTCCAAAGGAGATGGTTTTAATTCCTTTGGGAACCTGCGTCTTAGCTGGGCCTAAGCAGTGCTTAATCCTTGGGGTAATGTAAGAATTCTGAGAACCATACCAAAAGATTGGTATTACAATGGCCAAGAAAAAAGGCTTCACCGGCAACCACCCCATTGGGGGGGCCCAAAACGATTGCCTGGTCGCGGGGGTCAAAAACGGAATGTGATATCTTATGAGATCCGGAGATACAGAAGATCCCTAACGGCAAAAAGAAAAAATTTCACCGGGTAGAGTAGGGCATTCCTCGGCAACCTGCGGCGAAAGGGAGGCCGGAGAGACCCTTTGGTATTCTGTAATCCTGAAGAAGAATGAAAGAGGGGTATTTAAAAGGGAAGGGAAGGCACATGGATGGTCCAACGGATGCCTAGTGAAGTTATTGAGCCAGCTTTTAA
>NW_003303710.1:864183-865646 GCF_000142945.1 Phytophthora infestans T30-4 | reverse complement strand
GCCAGCTTCCTCTAGCGCAAGCTGCTGTGTGACCCCGGTACACTTGATAGCACTAGTAGTCAATCCACGCCAACGCGGGTGGACTACCTGACCTCTCCGAAGTGCGTTGCCATGGACAGGAGCGACTTCTCCCATCTGAACGTAGCTTAAAGATGGGTTCGAAAATAGTGCGGCTACCCGAAAGGCTCGCTAAAGAAGGTTTACGATGCTCTGGAGTACTTGGAGGCTTCATGAGATGCATCTTTGATATTACATATTATTATATGATTTATACAAAGCCCTGAGGAGGCCTGCTGTTGTATCGTCGTGGATAATCCTGGACATTGAACGACATGGGGAAGATTCGAGATGATTTATTGATGACAAGGAAGATATAAACGCGTGTCCGAAAAGCATTCAGGAATTAATCATGCTTTATTCTTAGCCAAAATACTGGACGTAAGAATAGTACTGTTATATTTGCACCAATTTACATTGCTAATCCTGTATAAAGTCATGTTTAAATCCTAGAGACAGAGCTTATAGTTCTGGTGTGCTCCTGAAGAGTAACGGTGACAGCAATCAACCGTCAAGTGCATGTAAATGAAGACGTTGATATTCATGCTAGCACCTTTACAAGTATGATAAATGACCGTGCATCTTGAATTCCTAATTCATGCGCACCTTCAATATCTACAGCGCGGCCTGCTTCGATGCGACAATCTCCTCGTTGGCATCTATGTCCTCACTGTTTTGCGCAGGACGCTTATCCTCGGAGTCACTGTCGGCAACGGACTCTGACGCTGGTACGGGTAGTAGATTTTCGGACAGCGCATAAGTATTGGCTGGTTTGGGAATCGTCTATGGAGTTGGCGGTAGCTTGAGTGTTGGAACCAGGTAGAAGCTCCAAGAAGGCGTCCAGGAGCTTAGCAGGTAGAATGTAGAGCGGGTCCAGGATTAAAACAGTTTTTTTAATGCGTTTCAGCTTTAGCTTCGTTTTTTTTTCCTCTCCAAGTTTCATGATAACTCCGGACAAACGCATGTGCGTCTCAACTAAACCCGGTCGCTCTCTATTAATCGTATTTACTTATGCCTATAATGTGACGCACCCGTTTTTTTTGTCAAGATTCGGCGGCTTCATAACACTTTCTGTCTGAGTTTGCGTCAGCGATTGTTTTCTTCTTCTACACCTTTGCCAATTCAAAGTGGCCGTAGTGCAGTTCAAAGTGGTGTGAAGTAGCTGAAGTAAAAAAAAATATTTCGTAATTATTATAAAATTTTGTCTTAAGATCAGAGTGGCAGGAGTCCAGAGCAAAGTGGTGGCTGTGAAAGCATCACCCAGAGCACACTACAAAACCAACATTACAACCAAATCAGCAGGCAAGATGCCAACCGAGCCGAAGCATACGGTGATGGCGCGATCGCGCGTCCTTGATGCCTACAAATAGGGCCACGATTGACTGCTGGTTGCCTTTCACAACGGG
>NW_003303710.1:860059-862214 GCF_000142945.1 Phytophthora infestans T30-4 | reverse complement strand
GGGTATTGAACGATGTCCTCGCCTGAAGAAGCCTAAAAAGGTTGGGCCACGACAAGGAACGCTTGAAGGAACTGAGAGCTGTGTTAAAGAAGCTCTTCAGTGAGCGCGACCCGTCGTGCCGATCGTCTTCGCAACAAGTACCGTGAGCAGTACATGGCGTGGAGTCGTGACTCGGTTTCATCTAGTGCTTCCGGCGTGTCATTCATTCGTCCCGAGTTGCTTTTGGAGCCCGTCGAAGCCGTGGTACCCCATTGAAAACTTGCCGTTTGCACCTCAGACATCTGACTGGCTTTCCAAAGTTCCGGCTCTCGACGCTCGTCAGCCCTGGTGTACTGGATGGATGAATGCGCCGCATCAGCACCCGTACAACACCACGTACTTCCCGTGCCAGCGTAATCCGGAGCTCTTCAATCCTCGTGGTACGCGTTTCGTGAATGTGTACCGAAGCGTGGTCGTTGACCCGTCTCTTGATTCAACCGAACTTATTCCGTCCTGGCGTTCGTTGTTTGACTCGCCACCGGGTACTCCACGTCCCGCTCTGGCTGCTGCTCCTGTTGAAGCTGGTACCGAGGATTCGCCGGATCCGGCTGCAGCTCCAGCTGCCGAGGCTCAGGTTCCTGATGAAGAGGAAAAGGAGAGTGGTGACTCGACTTCGTTGGCACTCGTGGCCACCGCGGCCAGGCACTTGGAATCGATTTGAATCCTTGCTGCACGTTCCACGACGTTCTCCAGCATCTCAGCTAAGGTGGAGGTGTCCCGCGTGACTTCGTTTTCAGTGGTCGCTCTCCGGTCGGCATTCATGTTTTTTATTCTTAATCCACTTCCACAGCGTAATCATGTTCATGCTGTTCTTCAAATGCATATACAATTTGTTGTTGCAGTAGCGTTTTTCGTCTGTTACCACAGGCTGCATCGCCCTGTGGACAGTTCACACGTGATCCAGTCACGCTAGCCTTCGTCCGCAACTTGCGCCATCTGCAGCCGATTCTCGCTCTTCTTGGCTCGCAAATAGTCGTACAGCAGACCTCCACAAGACAAGTTTGATGATGGTTCCCAAGTTGTATCTTCATAGCCCACCCACTTGACTTTGAGCTCGCGTACAGCACGCTCCGTGCTCGTCGTCAGTGGTGTTCTGTCGTCGAGGATGGCCTCGACTTCATATTCACCGGCAACTTGATCTGGTTCCCAGCTATCCTCAGGCAACAGTTCCTCATCGAAGTCGAGTGTTGCTTCATTAGTCGCGTCAAGTACCAACCGAGTGCTCGGTCGACTGTTGAACTCGTTGACAGCCTTGAGTCTCGACACATGCACAACTGGGTAGAAGCGATACCCACTTCGGTCAGGCAATTCCAGCTCGTACGCAAACTCTTCCACCTTGCGCTTGATCCGAAAAGGTCCATGCCATCGGTGAGCTAATTTCTTCGTCAAGCCCGGTTTGACGCGTTCCATGTACAACCACGCCCGGCTCCCAATCTCGAAAAGAGATCTCGGTGGGGCTCTTGCAGGATCTTCCATCTCTTCTGAAGCTTCTAGAGGGTCTGCCGAGTGTTCGTTTCCACTTGGTTGAGGTACAGCGGCTTTTTCCAGTCGACTCAGGGCATCATTATGCTTTTTAGCCCTTCGCTCCTTTTCTACAGCCTGATAATCTTTGGCCATAGTGAGGGCGACCTCATGTTGTCGATTGATCTCACGCCGCCACGCTAGTGCGTCAGACTGCTTGCCGAGCCCTTGTTTGAGTGATGACGACATTGCCCGCAGCGTCGACTGAGCATCCCAACCGTGAACGAGGTAGAACGGCGTCTCCTTCCTCGTAGTGTCTTGAGAAGTATTAATAGCAAATACCAGCTTCTCCGCGATTTCGTCCCAATCTTGCTGTAGAGGGTCTTCCGCGTACACCCGTACGGATCCCATCACCGACTTCACCGAGCGTTCCTGCTGTTCATTAGCCTGTGGCCGATAGCTCAAAGTCGCTCGTGATCTTGACTGCATCATCTCTGCAAATGCTTGGAAAACCTCGCTCATGAAGCGTGGGTCGCGGTCGTGCCTTATTAATGATGGGGCTCCGGAATCGTCGGTACACACATTCTTCGAGCACTTGGGCAACACTCAGTGCAGTCGTATCTGACATAGGCCTTGGCATTACGAATCCCGTAAA
>NW_003303710.1:826495-859676 GCF_000142945.1 Phytophthora infestans T30-4 | reverse complement strand
TTCGACCGGTCAGCGTATTTCCAGGCATTTCGAGCTTCTTTGGACTCAGCTCTTGTGCTTGGCCCTGAAGCACCTTCTTGATGTTAAACCACTTCTGCTCTTCGTCTTGTGCCACCAGTATCCGTCTGCGTCGTTCCCGCTGTATCGCTACTGGGTCAACATCTTCCGCAATGGGAAATGCCGCTGGTACAGTCTTGTGAGGATGGTCTGGCAAATCTTCGCCGAATGAATCTTCGGTGGACGTCTCTCGTCGTTCTTCATTCTGTTCTTGAGCTTTTGAGACATCCTCCGAGTGTTCATCTGCGAACCTGACGCGTTTCTTGGCTTTCGTCTGTCGCCGAGTCATCACTGCTACATTACCATAATCGCACTTTGGTGAGCTGTAATCAACCACGAAATTTTCGAAAGTTTTCCCCTTTGAAGACTCGCTGTCTGACAGTCCATGTACTTGACGCTCTGCTCCTCGTGACGAAACATCTACCGAGTCTTCATCCGGCTCGTAGATCATTTCCTGGATGCAGTTCAGCGATGCCAATTCCGACTTGCGAGTTTCAGCCAAGATTACCCGACTGACCTTCGATTCCAGCGCTTCAGTGGCTAACGAATCCGCGGCCGCGTTGTATTCTCGTACAACGTGAAGATATTTAACTGATCGAAGCTTGGCCGTGAGTTCCTTGTGAGTATTCAGCAGCGCTAGCAAAGTTTCCTTCCTGCATGCGATCACCCCTAGTGATTGTTGAGCGAGCCTTGAGTCACCAACGATGACTAAATCCTCGGCACCGTGCGCAATAGCAGCCTTGACACCGTTAATCATCCCTGTGTACTCTGCCTCATTCACCGTGGTGGCCGAGAGGTAAGCGTTTGCAGCAATCACTACCTTCCACTCAGGAAGGCTCCACAGCACCCATGAACAACTCCCGTAGCCACCGTACTTCTCTGTCTTCGCTGATCCGTCAAAAGACATGACGAATCCGCTGTAATTACGGGAAAGCTTGGCGTACAGCAACGCGGGGTCCATTCGAATAGTCGGGGAACCCTTGTTTGGAGGCGCCACCGGCGCGAGCGAGTCTTCCAGGTCAACGAAGCTCGTGATGCTTGACTGCAGTAGCTGCGCAAAGGCGACATCCTTCTCCTTCACGCGCTGCACCTTAAGGTGCCACTGCGATAGCAGCACTGCGAGCTGGACCGCGCGTCCGAAGAGAGACTTCGACTTATGCACCCACTCTAACGTCGAGAATCGTGTATAGACATGTAGCGTCTTTCCTGCCAGCTGGACGTAACAGATCTTCAACAGCAGAAGTAACGCCAAAACTTCCTTCTCAGCAGGATGGTAGTTCATCTCGGCCTCCTTGGGCACCCGACCGAGGAACCGTACGGGGTGTAACTTGCCTTCTTGCTCTTGCATTAGCGTAGTGCTCAACGCCCATTCATTCGCAAAGAGCATGACGTGAAGTGCTTTCGACCGATCGAAGTGCCTGAGGATGGGTGAATGTGAAACACTCGTCTTCAACTTTTCGAAGGAACGACGTGCCACAGAAAGGCCACCTTCAACGGCAAAGTCTTCATCCTTGAGCTGGTACAGCGCCGCCCCGTAGACCGCGAAGTCTTGAATGAAGCGACTGTAGTAATTAACCGATCCAAGAAACGACTGCATGCCCTTCTTACTCGTTGGAAACGAAAGCTCGGTGATAGCCGCAAGCTTCTTGGGGTCAGCGCTGATACCTTCTGGCGAAATTTTATGCGACAGAAAGTCCACCTTGGGTTGGCAGAAGATGCTCTAGGTGAAGCTAATGCTGATCCGACACTGTGCAAATCTTGCCAGCAATCGGTCCAGCGTCGCGAGGCAGCTGTCGAAATCCTCGCCACCGAAGCAAATGTCATCCACAAACGACCGTCGACCAAATACAGGTACCAGCGATGATTCGTCTGATTCCCCGTTCGTAAACATGTCAGCGAGGGGGCTGTTGACGAGTTGTAGTACAGGGTCGGTCTCTACCGGTGCTTCGCGGTCTGCCGCGAACTTCGTTTGAAACGAACCCTCGGCGCTTGGTCCACGACGTTCCTTGGCCTGTTCTTCTGCTAAACGCATCCTCTCCGAGTATTCAAACCAACCTCCTTTAGGTTGAACGAACCCCCAGAGTGCGCTGTCAATCATACGCTGGTAGATCATCGGCGCGTTGTTTAACCCAAAGGGCATGCGTAACCACTCAAAATGTCCTAGTGCGCAGACGAACGCTGACACTTTACGCGCTCGCAAGGTCATCATGACCGCCCAGAAGCCGCTTGCTGCATCCAGCGAGCAGAACCATAGGTAGCGCTCGAGATCTGTTAACAGGTCGGCGACTAGCGGCATTGCATACTCCATGATCGCGGTGATAGCATTCACCATCTTGTAATCAATGCAGAGCCGGATGTCCAGCCCGTTCTTTTTCATCACAATCACGATCGGCGATGCCCATGGACTGTCTGAAAAGACGATCAGTCCTGCACGCAATAAAGCGCGCAGCAGCTCGTACAGCTTGCCGAGAAATCGCAGCGGCACGCGCCGGGCACGCTGTTTAATTGGGGCGTTCCCCTGTGTGTCGATATCGCATACCGCTCCGTAGGCTGGCGGCGGCAGTGCGTTACCACTAGCAATCAGGATGTGCTCGTGGTTCTTTAGCGTCGCGACTAGACGTTCTCGGCGTTCAGTCGACATCTCAGGATCAGCAACATTAGGCGCAGTGTAGTCAATTGTCGTGTTGATCTCTTCGGTCAGGTCCGGCAGGAATGCCAGCTCCTTCGCGTAGTCGTCCAAGCCAGTGTTGTTAGCTGGGTGTTCGTAGAAATCATTTCTCCTATCCTCAGTTGCTTCATTTCCCTCGGTTGTTAACACTCGAGCAACCGAGATGTATGTTCCGTCCAACGCCGCTACGGATTCTTCCCTTTACTCAACATTGGCATCCGCTTTGATTTCAACAGTCGGTACTTGGTCCATCTCCTTCCCATCCTGGTTTCCCATTTCTGGGCCATCTGCCGAGTCGTCGTTCGCAATATTAAATGCGTGGGCAGTCGACATATTGGGTTGTTGACTTTTGTTCCGCTCCTCGTTCTGCCACTGTCTTGACATTTCGGAATTCGCACCAATCTTGCAATGAATACTCGGTGCCGTACTCAACACCTTCTGCGCGATGCCTGTATCCTCTGGATCAACCACCGATGGCTCGTTCGCAGATTTGGTGACACACAAGGCCGGGACAGCTCGTCAAAACGGGTGACTCCATTCAATCCAGTGCCGTTGCTTCTCGCTTCCGTGGTCACCCCTGACTGGACACTAACACTCGTTGGCGTATGTACCACGTTTACCGGCCTCAATAGTTCGTGTGTACGCGCTACTGAGGCTTAGTTCGCATTATTGCCTCCGCCGTGAGTTGTCGTGTAAGTGTCCAAAGGTTCTTCGGAAGGCTGACCGTCGGCCGAATCCCCGGCTGTCACCCCAGACGCCAGACAGGCTTCCACTCGCTCACGTTCTTCCAGAATCAGTGCCCAGCGCTCTGCACATGTCAGACGATCACTAGAATCCACTAGCGAGTCTTCTAGAGGTCGTGCTAGCACCCCACCGGGTTCTGGGTAGTATGGTCGGTCAGCTGCTGAAGGCTGAGTTGCAAGCCATTGTTCGTAGATTTCGCATTCACGCTGAAAGAGCCGCGGTCTCTACAACCTTCGTAGGCTAGCACTTGCCAGTCTTGGTACTTCTTGGACTCCAGACGCACATAGCCGTCACCTCGTGGCAAATCCCCATCTGGAATCCACATCGCGATCGAGTCGTGTGCTGGTAGGTACACAGTTCGATCAGACACGTTGGTCAATCGAATGCTCTGAGGCCGTCCACGTCGAAACCTCGTCACTGACGGGATTAGCTTGTTCGTTCGACAAACCCACAGTACGTGTTCCTCCAGACCGACGTGGCGCTTCGCTAGTCGATATTCTCGCCACTCGTGCGCTTGAATGTCCAACCGCTCGGGTGGCCCGGCGTTAACATGGGAGCCGTATTCTTCGCTGTCGATCATGTTCTTGGTCTTAATCAGTGGGATTTGAACTTCGTGCGGTAATTGCGCCGCGCCGTGAAACAGGTCCAACCGGATCCCAGCTGGGATCACCCGAGTACCACGTCGACGCCTGCACTATGCGCCATTACCCACATCTCAAACTCGTACACCATCTCCCATCCGAGCGTAATCTTGACGCACGCTCGCCGCGTCGTAGACACCTTGCCTTCGTTAATACCTTGAATGTCAATGCGGCGTCCGTGATCGGGTACATCTCGGAGTCGCAACTTCTTGGCAAAGGCGTCAGTGAATACACAAACGCTCGCTCCTGTGTCGAGGAGGATCCTCGTTCGCTGGTCGCTCACAGCGCCTTGCACCAGAGCTCTCATTCTGATCCGTCGGTCGAATTTCTTGGCCTACCACCACCCCTGTCTCTCGCCAGGGTTCAACTTCATCATCTTGAAGTGACCCTTGGGCTCGTCTCGCGCTGCACTCGAAACCAAGCCGAACGAACCCTCGCTGGTGCCCTCATCAGCATCAGCACACTCCACTCTCTCTCCAACACCTCCACCGAGGATTCTACTCCTCTCCTTTTCATTTTTCGTCGCGTTCACACTTGTTACGTAATTATTAGGCCATTCACTCTGCCCCATGAAAGCAAAGATACACTCTGCTTCCATTGAAGGCTCGGTTAACTGTGACAGCCCGATAGGGACCAATTCAGTTGTAGTTGGCGGGCTGCCTAGTTTAAATGACGTTCTTGAACGACGGCCTTGAGCTCTGGCGGGAGTTCCTCCTTCGTGCCTTTAGTGCGCACGAATTTGGCGAGGTATTGGAAGTTGCGGAAAAGTTCGCATTGTCCAGCATCGTGGAGCTGCTTGCAGAACTTGCATCGCTTGTTACAGTAGTGGGCGGAGTGACTCATGCCACCGCACACCGCGCATGGCCCGTACTGTGGGCGTCGGTTGTCGCGGTTGAAGTCACGTCGACCGCGTTGGTCCTGATCGAACCCACGGTCACTACTTCGGCGATCTTGATTGAAGCCATTCTCGCGATCAGGCACGTTTCCACGCGGTTGACGGTTGTCTGAACGTGCGTAGGTGCCTTCAGCAGCTGCACGACGTTCATTTTCGTTAGCAGCGGCGAGGTATCGGTCGTTTTCATCCAATGAGAAATCACCATCCGTATTATCGGGCTGAAAGTCGTTGAACTCGTCTTGGACATCGTTGTAAGCGTTCGGATCTTCGTTTGAATACTCGGTGCCTCCCTGAGCAGCTTCACGACCTTCTAATTCAGCTAGTAGGTCATCCACCGTGGCTTCAATGAGCGTCACTCTTGGTTTGTTTCGGTTGTCATCGCGACGGCGGTCATCACGCCGGTTGTTGCGGGCGAATCCATCGTCGCGTCGCGTATCACGACTCTTGGAGTATCGGTACTCACTGTCACGCTTGGCCATCCTCTCCTTGCCCGTGAGAACATCTTCGATGATCTCTTCGAGCTCGTGAATGTCGGCGACTCGAGCGTGGTAGAGACTCTCCGCCAGCTTGTCATCATCGCATGTTGCCAGGAACTGCTGTACGTGTTCTTTCGCGTCGCGATCACTCTTCTCAAAGTGTAGACGGGCGGTCGGAGCATAGCCATTCAGCCTGTTTATGTAGTCGCACAGATGTTCATTACGTTCCCGCTTGGCGGAGTAGTAGCGCGACAGTGCCGTCTCCGTGAACTGCGAGCAGTAGTAGCGGATGAACGCGTCGCTCAGCAGCTTCCACTTGCGCTTCGTCTTCTTCGTAAGTTGACGGAACCAATGAATGGCTCCGTCCCGGAGACTTAGCTCAAATGGAATGCACCATTTATCGGCATCTGTGTGGGTTCCAGTCATTTCATAGACGAACCCACGGAGCCACTGCATACAGTTCTCGCTCTTGTTGCGAGAGCCTGAGAACGGCGTGATGCGATCCAGCGGTCGGTGCGAGGCCATTTCAATCCTCGGTGTCGGGTCCACGTCGTTCAGCGTCGCTAGCTCATTCATCTGACGCATCAACTCGAGTTGAGGATCTTCCTCGTCGAATGTACGCACCAAAATGTCATCGTCACTGGACGAACCATCGCTGTCGACTTGACGACGTCCGGCACCACCCTTGGGAGCTCGCGCACCGCATCGGCGACCGAACGAACCCTCGCTACTTGCGTAAATACGTTGCATACGGCTCTCCGAACGTGGCGTAACCATGTGCGAGTCTTGAAAGTACGGTGAAGCTTCGGTAGTGCCAAAGGCACCACGCTCAGTTCCACGCTTGGTCGGAGGAGTACGAACGAGTCGTTGGGGTGTCGGCGGCAATGGAATCGTGAACGGAACTTCATCTTGAACCATCAGTCGACTCACAGGTTGCTTTCCGGCATTGATGCCAACAGCGCCAAACGCCTTCCGAAGCTTCTTCTTCCATTTCTGGAGAGCAGCTCCGGCTTCATGTGGACTCCAACCCTGGAGCGACATCGTCGATGGGTACGTCTCGTTCTCGAAGCCCAGCGACAACAGTAGCGAAACTGAATCCTCGGCAACTTGGCTAGTCGAAACCGAGTTGACTGGGTATTGAAGTTCCTGCGCAAGCGCAGGCCAGTCGGCTTTTTTCTTGGGGATGGGCTTGAACAGCTGCATCCACTCATCATTCTGCATCAGCGCTTGTACGCGGTCGAAACCGCGCTTGGCGGCTGGTGCATCACCGTTGATAGGTGGGCGAGGTGCCTTCAGCAGTGCTGAATGCTTTGCACTTGCCACCGAAGGTTTAGAACCCTCGGTCCCATCGTCATAATCATCGTAGGCTGGTTCTGGTCCCGCAACATCATCGAGCTCGTCGGCGAGGTTCCTCGAAAGGGACCTGGTCGCCCCACTCAGCCCCGATGATAGCGTGCAGCCGGGCTTGAACTCTCGTTGCGAGCCCCGCCAGACTTGGCAGGCGTAACTGGTACCGTTGGTTGTCCTTTCGCCATATTTCTTGTCTTTTTCTTGTTCTTCTTCTCTTGGTAGCTCGTAAACTGGAAGGCCATACAAACAGTTCACAATGGTCACAATCTGTTCCCGGGTCGCGGCACCAGCTGTGGTGTTGGAAATCCCACGTGAACTCTAGCTACAGATGTAGTTAGGATGTTCCCACAACAATACGTCTACAAGGATAGTAAACGATCGTTCGGGCGGACCTGAAGACCCCAGTTCTGCCCTTGCACCGAGACAAACTGGACCTTGTAAACTACTTATATAGGCCAACCAGTAAAATAAGAACACGCTACTAGCACGAGCAAAGCTAGCAGGTGTTTTGAATCCTCGTGGTCCCAACAGCGGAAGGGTACCAGGCACGGGTAAGCCTTTTACGAGATCACCGAGTGTTCAACACTCGGCTGGAAGAAATAAAAGGGAGGCAATTCAAGCACTCCCAGTCGTGCAAATAGGCAACAATAAGCCGTCACGTAAAACCTCCCGATAATAATCGGCCAATACACAAAGTCTCTTGGCCTTGCTGGATGAACCCTCGCTACAGAGCTTCGAGTTCACCGACAGGCATAACACACTCAAACAAGCTTGACCTGACGCTTACCTTGAAGCCGGACGTCGCTCTGTGTGCTTGAGTGGAAATTCTGTTCTGTATTTAAGCTTACCCTTTCGGGTCTATTCCTAATAAGAAGTCCTAATCAAGTATACAAATATCAAGTGAACAATGATCCGTTATGGATCTTCTTGCATGCCAAGCGTCGTCTGCACCGTCGCATGAGCATCTTTAACGGTCCGCGCCCTGTCCCAGACGGTGAACGTGCATTCCAATGGTCGCTGAGTCTTCCGCGAACCGCCACTGAGGGTTCGTACCGTAGATGGTCCGCTGAATGCGAATCCGGCCAGTCCATTATTAATAATAAGGACAGCCTGGATTCAGTGACATATGCCCGTATCCAATACTCGCTGAACGTTCGGAGGTGACGCCGTCGAGTCCCTTGCACCTTAGCGTCTCCGTACATCACCTGACCGAGGGTTCGTCGCTTGAACAACTTGGGCGGTGTCACGTCTTTGTCGACGGGTGATAATCCGCAACTTCGATGAGATCTCTACACCACACTCATCACCTCGCATTACTCGACTTGTTTCTCAGGAGGGCAAGACCGAGGGTTCGAGCGCCCCTCAGTCTGCTGCACTTCCTCCGACAGCAGCGTCATCAACCGGTCCTCCGGCGCCTGCTGCCCCGGACTCTTCACTTCCTGCGATAGCTCCTGCAGCACTCCCCGTCGTCGCTGAGTCCGCGGAGATGGCTCCTGCTGCTCCTCCTGTCCCAGCTGGTGGTCCACCACCACTCACCGAAGATTCGCTGCGCGCCATGCTGGATGAAAGTACGGAGGCATCGGTCGATCACATGATGACCTCGATAGTCCCGTACTTGACTGCAATGGCTCGTCACCAAGTGCAGCTCAGCGTTGCGCCTCCTCTCCACGGCGATGTACACACTCAACGTCGCCTCGAGACTGCTGTTGGTTTCGATGATGTCCTCGCTGCGGTACAACCTCTTCCTGACGCGCTGTCGGCATTACCCGAACGAGTTGCCGACTTGGAGCGTCAGCTGCGGTTTGCTCAGTCCGAGGCTGCTTCCGCCGTACGTTCGGTGGCACCCAAAATCATGGCTCGTGAGAACGCGGAGGCGTTCCTCAAGGCTGCCAACGCTGAGATTGAAGCCCTTCACCACAATGTCAAGATCCTCCGCGAGTCGAACGCCAAGAACAACGCCATGCTCGCCACTGTTCAAGCCACTATGGAGCGACATGCAGAAGACTTGAATCGTCTGCACTGCGAGGTCCAAGCTCGGGACGTTTTTATCAGCACGTTGCAGAAGAAGCTGGCTCGCGAACGCGAGGTGTACAAGTCTTCTATTGAAGCGAATACCGAGCAGACTCGGAAGCTTCACCTACTTCTGGTAAAGCTTGCCCAAGGCAAGTACGTTGATAACGAGAGCCATCCAAAGCACTTTTTTTTTTAACGATCACAAAAAATAGGATGAGGAGCGCCACAGACGCAGAAAGGGTCACCAAAAGAAAGAGCAGTACACCACACCAAAAATAAGTGTCGTTTCGCAAAATATTTTCTCTCCACAAATAGATATCGTTAGCCACTACTACTAAAATAGTTAAGAGCTTAGCTTCACAACATCTAAGAAAATTAAAAACTAACAGCATTGTGAGTGGAGCATCGATACAATGGAGAATGATCACGGCGGCCGTAGAGGACGTCTTCCGTGGCATGAAGTGTGGAAATCTGGTGATCCTGTCCCTTTTGATGACTTTCTGGCAGGATTGCCGAGCTTTTCACGGCCAACAAGTGAGCTACACCACTGTACAATTGATCACGTTGAGCGCTACGAAGATGAGCTGGCTGTAACATGGCATGAAATGCGGTATATCGTAACTAAATGCAAATCACAACGCTGCAAAGCTACAACACAAACATGCACTTGTCGCTATAAGATCCTGGAGTGTCAAGAAAGTGACGGAAAAATTATATTCGAGCAAGGGGATCATACGATGGCCGACGATGCTCCACCATCCCCCATTGCATCTAAGCTAACCGCCGAGATGAAGTCCTATCTAGATGTCAAGCTAAGTGACTCTCCGTCTATGGTAGCGCAGGCACTGTACGCATTCTTGTGCCGTGAGGTTAAGGATGGGCGTATCGGCGGACCTACCCCGCAGCTTGCACAGGTCCAAAACTAATAGAAAGGATGGCGGCGTAAAAACCGACCGGATAGTATGGACCCCGTGCTGGAGATTTGCCGTCAGCGAATGTACGGCAGCGAACGTTCACATTCTTGGCAAACAGACCCAGATGCATTGCTAATATTGTGCGACACAAAAGTTGTGGACGGCGTTGTGGAGCCTTCTCTCGGCACGGGGTCTCAAGGCAACCCATTTCGCATTGGTGTGACGTGCAAGCGGCTTTTAGAGCGTTATGTTGAAGTGCAGCAGGGCCCGTCTCTAACTACGCTACTGCACATGGACACAACACACAGCTGTGTGAAGCAGAAGTACCCTGTTTCTGTATTGGGCATTTCAGATCGCAGTGGAGCCTTCTTGCCAATTGTGTACTGGTGCACATTTCAAAGGCGCAAAGAGGATATTGTTTGGTACCTTTCCTGTTTAAAAAGTGTCATATTGAAGGAATTTGGGGTGCCATTCTCGCCTGACTTTGTCATGATAGACGCAGACAAGGCCCAACAAAACGCCTGCACCGCAGAGTTACCTGGAACCACCATTTGGATGTGTTGGTTCCAACATGCACATGATGCAAAACTGGATTTGATTTCGGTAAAGATGATTTTCAGGAATCTATATGATTTGCACTTTTCACGCGATGAACAACAGTACATTCGAAAGAGAGAATTTGTTCTGAGATCATGGCGCGGCGCTGGTGAGCTAAGTCCTCGTTTTCGGCGTGTTTCGAACCACATTATTTCTCAATGGATTACGGGGGCTCGTTGTTCGCGTTGGCAAGTTTACCACACACCTACAGGGTATGCTACGACCAACAACTCGTTGGAGCAATATCACAAAACATTAAAACTTGTAAATGACAGTCAGCGTGCAAATCCTGCCGAACTCGTTGTTCGCTTGGATTTATCACGTATTGCGCATGTATCATCGAAGATGACTTTTGTCGATAGAGCAATTGTGTCGAAAAGATTGCTTGCTGCGTATCGAAGGACCGACAAAAAAAAGGTGTGGGATGCAGAAGTGGTACACCGTGTACAAAATTCGGTGCTCGTTCGTGTGGCTCCGAAGCCCGCTGGTTCTTCCCAGGACAGTACATTTGAATCTGTGTACTACCTAAGTCAGCGTGCACGTACGAATCTAAAAACTACGCAAGGATCATGTGAGAAAACATGCCAACCGGTGGATGGATCGTAGATGCAACAGGTCGCACATGCATGTGTCTCTGCCGGAACAAAGCTGGGGTTTGCTTTCATGTAATGAAAGCGACTCAATTTGCTGGGCTCCCTTGCCCTGGAATTCCCATGCAGTCACAGAGATTTGAGCGTCCAGTTCACCAGCAAAGATCTGTGCGGAGATCGGCTACGGATGGTGAAGATGCAGCTATTGTCGCAGTGGGGCCGGAAGCAGGCTTCCCGTTGTATGGTCCAGCGACGTTGGCAGATAGCCAGGACATCACTGATACAGAGTGTACCAGAGCCGATGCGCCGCGCAATGCGAGTGCTGGTCCGGTAAGTCACGCCGTGGGTGTAGTTGTTGCCGCGGCCAACCAACGCGAAGAATCTTTCCTTCATTTGCCGCGTTTGGAGACTCCAGTCACTAATACTCTGCGTAGATCCCATCGGTCTAGGACTCCCACGCGTAGAGCACGTGAGGCAACGGCTCAAAACAAGCGTAGACGCAGGTAAAGGATCGGCCTTATGTTTCGATAGAACAGATCCGCTCCGATCATTGTGAGCCGATCATACTCTATTGCTCTCTACGTAACATCTGCCAATCATTTTTCTCTTTACATCCATACATGCACTTGCACTGCGAATTGCAGCTCTTGTTTGTTCCCACATTTAGATTTTTACGCGAGCAGGCCGAGAAGAGTCCGAATACGTGTGAGGCCGCATCTTCCTAATCTGTCAGTATCCAAGGACAGTGGCACTAGCACATGAAACTCCGATCGTTTGCACCCGTAATGGAGACTTAAGATCCGCTCGCACACGTTGGAACGCTGCTGCTGTCGATGGGAAACGCTGCAGCACGCTGAAGCAGGATGAACTCGTTCAACACCATCAGGCATTCTCCAATTTACTCCCGAGAGCGCAATCCACCTCCTGCCAAAACCGGGACGACAACGTTCCCGGCAGTCCAAGGAGGCCCAATGTGCTAAAGATACCGCCCTTCCATCGTCACAAGCTCCCAGTGGGGAGAAGATCGAAGATTCTGATGCATGACGCCGTCCGGTGAGGCCTCATTTCAGCGGCAGTTTCCTCTACGAGATGGTGGAGAAGACGACATTACCTCGTATCAAGCACGACAAGGACCAGCACTCCCTCTTCGAATCTCTTTCTGCGCTAGTGTTCAGTGCCTTGGAGCCATGAAGATGGCGCAGTCGTCGCCGGCGTTCTCGTCGTCTTTCGGTCTACGCACGTTGGCCAATGCGACTGCCACGTACACGATCGACACGGGCAAGTTCACGGGCCGCTCGCCCAAGGACAAGTTCATTGTGGACCAGGCCCCGTCCAGCAAGAACATTTGGTGGGGTGACATCAACCAGCCCGTGAGCCCCGAGGTGTTCGACGAGCTGTACGAGACCGTGAGCGAGCACTACGACCAGGCCGAGAAGGTGTACGTGTTCGACGGGTACGCCGGCGCCAACCCGGCGTCGCGCAAGAAAGTGCGCTTCATCACGGACCTCGCGTGCCAGCGCCACTTTGTGACCAAAATGTTCCTGCATCCTCAGGCCAAGGAGAAGATTGCGGACTTCAAGCCGGACTTTACCACTGTGAACGCCTACAAGGTGACGAACAAGAACTACAAGAAACACGGCCTCAAATTGGAGGTGTTTGTGGCCTTCAACATCGAGAAGGACGTGGCTGTGATTGGTGGCACGTGGTACGGCGGAGAGATGAAGAAGGGCATATTCTCCATGATGACCTACTGGCTGCCGCTCGACGGCATCATGGCCATGCACTGCTCGGCCAACAAGGGCACGAACGGCGACACGGCTGTGTTCTTCGGTCTGTCCGGCACAGGCAAGACGACTTTGTTGGCCGACCCGCACCAATACCTCATCGGTCACGACGAGCACGGCTGGGAAGATGAAGGAATCTTAAACTTTAAAGGTGGGTGCTACGCCAAGACCATCAGCCTGAGCGCCGAGAACGAGCCGGACATCTACAACGCCATCAAGCGCGATGCTCTTCTGGAGAACACGTAGGTGAACGCCGAGACCAAGGAGCCGGACTTCTACAACACGTCCAAGACGGAGAACGGCCGTGTGTCCTACCCAATCTACCACATCCCCAACCACGAGCCTACCTTGAGCAAGGCCACCCGAGCAACATTGTGTTCCTCACGTGCGACGCCTACGGTGTGTTGCCGCCCGTGTCTAAGCTGAGCGACGACCACCCTTCCTGTCCGGCTATACGGCCAAGGTTACCGGTACGGAGCGTGGCGTGACGGAGCCCACGAACACTTTCGGTGCCGCCTTCCTGCCTCTGCACCCGACCAAGTACGCGGACCTGCTGCAGCAGAAGCTGCAGAAGCACAACACGTCGGTGTACCTGGTCAACACCGACTGGACCAGTGGCGGCTACGGCGTGGGTAAGCGCATGAGCATCAAGGGCACGCGCGCCTGCATTGACGCCATCCTGGACGGCTCCATCAAGAACTCGAAGTTCTCGGAGGACCCCAACTTCGGCTTCTCCGTGCCCAAGAAGCTCGGCGAGATCTCGGAGAACGTGCTGAACACGAGTGAGGCCTGGAGTGAAAAGGAGGCGTACGACGTCACGGCCAAGAAGCTGGCCGGTATGTTCTAGGAGAACTTCAAGAAGTACGTGTCCACCGGCGTGACGGACTACTCCAAGTTCGGCCCCAAGCTGTAAGTTAGTATCAGGAAGGCGGCTAGAAGGCGTTGCCACACAATCAAACGTCGTCTAGTTCTCTTGAACCACCAAAAGTAAAGAAGAAAAGGTTTGAAAACAGGTCGTTGGTTGCCGTTGTTGTAAGGACAGTGTTTCTAGTAGGGTAGATCGGTGTAGTCGACCGATAGTGTGGAAGACAAGAGTGTGTTTTACCTGAGTGTCCGAGCTGGACGGAGGCCAAAACTATGAGCTGCGTTTCACTTTGTGTCGTTTGGGTCATCGAGTGCCATGTGCATCGAGCTAGCTTGCGGTGTTTCACTACCCGTAGCACAATGCAACAACGCTTTGTAGGTCTCTTTTTAAAGGACAAATACTGTACTGTACAAGCATGAAAGGGTATTTTTTGAATATGATCATCGAGATCTAGAGTCTCTAGACACTGTTAGTGACAAAGAAAGTCGGACCATGTTGACCACAACCTCCACTCCGTCCCCCATCTTGTAGTCATTGTCGGCTGCAACGACGGCCGTGATGCAGCCAAGAGCAGATTCATCCAATTTTTTTCATATGAAGCTATTCGAACCGAATTGCCACCGACAGCTGAACCTTTGAAACCAGTGCGGCCACACGTAGACAATGCTTCCATACAATACATTTACATTTAATTCGCAAATGCGGATCTTCAGCGGTTGAAGATAGCTACGTTCTTTCCGTTCTAAGAACTACACATATAGGGATCTAAGTGCCATTACTAGTGTAGTTGCGATTGTATGACACTGAGCTATCTCAGTGAACGTAGTGTTTTTACCGTTTGAGTTGGTGTGAAGTTCCTTCACATCTTGCATGTGTTCGTTTCTAAAGCGAGATACTGCCATACAGATGGTGCTTGCAATCCGCCACTATTTTGGTGCTGCTGCCCCCCCCCCAGTCGTGGGATTACTCATACACTAACGTGTGTACAGTCACTTTATTGGTGTTTTGGTCTGCTCCTCGTTGATAACGACACGCTCAAGGTCCTCGAGAACCAGCAAGACCGTAACACTCGCCTCCTCCAAGCGAATCGCACCCTCCGTGCACACGTGAGTCTGGCCGGGATGGACCCCGAGGTACTTCGTCTGGCTGTTGATGGTACGTTCCTGGACATGGAGTTTACTGACGCAGGCGCCAAGAAGTGTTTCGAGCGACTCTTGAGCTTAGCCCTTCCCGAACCAGCTGGTGAGGTGACCGTGCGTACAACGTTGGAGGGTCTCCAAGCGTTCTTTGATTACTCGCATCCTGATCACCCGTACCAGCAACTTCGGCAGCTCTATCCTCTTCAAGCTTGTCTCTTCGACACTGTCGACTTCAACCCAAGCGTCCCCATCTCCAAGCGTGCTCCGATTGAGACCCGTCTCAAGATGATCTGGGCGAACCTTCGGGGTGACGGCGGTAAGCAAGGTGACCTCGGGTTCGCGCAGTGGGAGCGTCTCCACTGGCTTCCGTTGGCTGGTATTGAACGAGGTCTCGCTGAAGAAGCTAAAAAGGTTGGCCATGACAAGGAACGTTTGAAGGAACTGAGAGCTCTGCTGAAGAAACTCTTCAGCGAGCGCGATCGTCGTGCCGATCGTCTTCGTAACAAGTACCGTGAGCAGTACATGGCGTGGAGTCGTGACTCGGTTTCATCTAGTGCTTCCGGCGTGTCATTCATTCGTCCCGAGTTGCTTTTGGAGCCGTCGAAGCCGTGGTACCCCATTGAAAACTTGCCGTTTGCACCTCAGACATCTGACTGGCTTTCCGAAGCTCCGGCTCTCGACGCTCGTCAGCCCTGGTGTACTGGATGGATGAATGCGCCGCATCAGCACCCGTACAACACCACGTACTTCCCGTGCCAGCGTAATCCGGAGCTCTTCAATCCTCGTGGTACGCGTTTCGTGAATGTGTACCGAAGCGTGGTCGTTGACCCGTCTCTTGATTCAACCGAACTTATTCCGTCCTGGCGTTCGTTGTTTGACTCGCCACCGGGTACTCCACGTCCCGCTCTGGCTGCTGCTCCTGTTGAAGCTGGTACCGAGGATTCGCCGGATCCGGCTGCAGCTCCAGCTGCCGAGGCTCAGGTTCCTGATGAAGAGGAAAAGGAGAGTGGTGACTCGACTTCGTTGGCACTCGTGGCCACCGCGGCCAGGCACTTGGAATCGATTTGAATCCTTGCTGCACGTTCCACGACGTTCTCCAGCATCTCAGCTAAGGTGGAGGTGTCCCGCGTGACTTCGTTTTCAGTGGTCGCTCTCCGGTCGGCATTCATGTTTTTTATTCTTAATCCACTTCCACAGCGTAATCATGTTCATGCTGTTCTTCAAATGCATATACAATTTGTTGTTGCAGTAGCGTTTTTCGTCTGTTACCACAGGCTGCATCGCCCTGTGGACAGTTCACACGTGATCCAGTCACGCTAGCCTTCGTCCGCAACTTGCGCCATCTGCAGCCGATTCTCGCTCTTCTTGGCTCGCAAATAGTCGTACAGCAGACCTCCACAAGACAAGTTTGATGATGGTTCCCAAGTTGTATCTTCATAGCCCACCCACTTGACTTTGAGCTCGCGTACAGCACGCTCCGTGCTCGTCGTCAGTGGTGTTCTGTCGTCGAGGATGGCCTCGACTTCATATTCACCGGCAACTTGATCTGGTTCCCAGCTATCCTCAGGCAACAGTTCCTCATCGAAGTCGAGTGTTGCTTCATTAGTCGCGTCAAGTACCAACCGAGTGCTCGGTCGACTGTTGAACTCGTTGACAGCCTTGAGTCTCGACACATGCACAACTGGGTAGAAGCGATACCCACTTCGGTCAGGCAATTCCAGCTCGTACGCAAACTCTTCCACCTTGCGCTTGATCCGAAAAGGTCCATGCCATCGGTGAGCTAATTTCTTCGTCGAGCCCGGTTTGACGCGCTCCATGTACAACCATGCCCGGCTCCCAATCTCAAAAAGAGATCTCGGTGGGACTCTTGCAGGATCTTCCATTTCTTCTGAAGCTTCTGGAGGGTCCGCCGAGTGTTCGTTTCCACTTGGTTGAGGTACAGCGGCTTTTTCCAGTCGACTCAGGGCATCATTATGCTTTTTAGCCCTTCGCTCCTTTTCTACAGCCTGATAATCTTTGGCCATAGTGAGGGCGACCTCATGTTGTCGATTGATCTCACGCCGCCACGCTAGTGCGTCAGACTGCTTGCCGAGTCCTCGTTTGAGTGATGATGACATTGCTCGCAACGTCGACTGCGCATCCCAACCATGAACGAGGTAGAACGGCGTTTCCTTCCTTGTAGTGTCTTGAGAAGTATTAATAGCAAATACCAGCTTCTCCGCGATTTCGTCCCAATCTTGCTGTAGAGGGTCTTCCGCGTACACCCGTACGGAACCCATCACCGACTTCACCGAGCGTTCCTGCTGTCCATTAGCCTGTGGCCGATAGCTCAAAGTCGCCCGTGATCTTGACTGTATCATTTCTGCGAACGCTTGGAAAACCTCGCTCATGAAGCGTGGGTCGCGGTCATGCCTTATTAATGATGGGGCTCCGAGCCGTCGGTACACACATTCTTCGAACACTTGGGCAACACTCAGTGCAGTCGTATCTGACATAGCCTTAGCAATAACGAATCCCGTGAGCGAGCACTGAAATAGGAGCAACGCCGTGTTGCCCCTGCGAGATTTCGGTAGTGGGATCACAAAATCCATCGAGACGATCTGGAAAGGTCGTTCGGCTAGTACGTTGCCAGGCGAGTATCCACGAAGCGGTGGACGGCTTTTACTCGAGCTGCAATCTGGACATGACTTCACGTGCTTCTCCACGTCAGCGTACAAGCCGATCCAATAATAATCGGACTTAACGCGATGGAACGTTCTCACCACACCTTGATGTCCTCCTTCCAGCGAGTCGTGACAGTTCTGCAGGACCTCTTGAATCATCGTTGTTAGTACCACAAGCCGCAGCTTGGTCTCCTCTTGCCAGCCGTGGTCGTACCGACGATTCAATCCAAGATAGTGAAGCACGCCGTCTTCTGATAACACGAACCGGTCAGCATACTTCCAGGCATCTCGAGCTTCTTTGTAACTCAGCTCTTCTGCTTGGCCCTGAAGCACCTTCTTGATGTTAAACCACTTCTGCTCCTCGTCTTGTGCCACCAGTATCCGTCTGCGTCGTTCCCGCTGTATCGCTACCGGGTCAACATCTTCCGCATCGGGAAATGCCGTTGGTACAGTTTTGTGAGGATGGTCTGGCAAATCTTCGCCGAATGAATCTTCGGTGGACGTCTCTTGTCGTTCTTCATTCTGTTCTTGAGCTTTTGAGACATCCTCCGAGTGTTCATCTGCAAACCTGACGCGTTTCTTGGCTTTCGTCTGTCGCCGAGTCATCACTGCCATATTACCATAATCGCACTTTGGTGAGCTGTAATCAACCACGAAATTTTCGAAAGTTTTCCCCTTTGAAGACTCGCTGTCTGACAGTCCATGTACTTGACGCTCTGCTCCACGTGACGAAACATCTACCGAGTCTTCATCCGGTTCGTAGATCATTTCCTGGATGCGATTCAGCGACGCCAATTCCGACTTGCGAGTTTCAGCCCAGATGACTCGACTGACTTTTGATTCCAGCGCTTCAGTGGCTAACGAATCCGCGGCAGCGTTGTGTTCTCGTACAACGTGAAGATATTTAACTGATCGAAGCCTGGCCGTGAGTTCCTTGTGAGTATTCGGCAGCGCTAGCAAAGTTTCCTTCCTGCATGCGATCACCCCTAGTGATTGTTGAATCGCGAGCCTTGAGTCACCAACGATGACTAAATCCTCGGCACCGTGCGCAATAGCAGCCTTGACACCGTTAATCATCCCTGTGTACTCTGCCTCATTCACCGTGGTGGCCGAGAGGTAAGCGTGTGCAGCAATCACTACTTTCCACTCAGGAAGGCTCCACAGCACCCATGAACAACTCCCGTAGCCACCGTACTTCTCTGTCTTCGCTGATCCGTCAAAAGACATGACGAATCCGCTGTAATTACGGGAAAGCTTGGCGTACAGCAACGCGGGGTCCATTCGAATAGTCGGGGAACCCTTGTTTGGAGGTGCCACCGGCGCGAGTGAATCTTCCAGGTCGACGAAGCTCGTGATGCTTGACTGCAGTAGCTGCGCGAAGGCGACATCCTTCTCCTTCACGCGCTGCACCTTAAGGTGCCACTGCGATAGCAGCACTGCGAACTGGACCGCGCGTCCGAAGAGAGACTTCGACTTATGCACCCACTCTAACGTCGAGAATCGTGTATAGACATGTAGCGTCTTTCCTGCCAGCTGGACGTAACAGATCTTCAACAGCAGAAGTAACGCCAAAACTTCCTTCTCAGCAGGATGGTAGTTCATCTCGGCCTCCTTGGGCACCCGACCGAGGAACCGTACGGGGTGTAACTTGCCTTCTTGCTCTTGCATTAGCGTAGTGCTCAACGCCCATTCATTCGCAAAGAGCATGACGTGAAGTGCTTTCGACCGATCGAAGTGCCTGAGGATGGGTGAATGTGAAACACTCGTCTTCAACTTTTCGAAGGAACGACGTGCCACAGAAAGGCCACCTTCAACGGCAAAGTCTTCATCCTTGAGCTGGTACAGCGCCGCCCCGTAGACCGCGAAGTCTTGAATGAAGCGACTGTAGTAATTAACCGCTCCAAGAAACGACTGCATGCCCTTCTTACTCGTTGGAAACAAAAGCTCGGTGATAGCCGCAAGCTTCTTGGGGTCAGCGCTGATACCTTCTGGCCAAATTTCATATCCACCTTGGGTTGGCAGAAGATGCTCTAGGTGAAGCTAATGCTGATCCGACACTGTGCAAATCTTGCCAGCAATCGGTCCAGCGTCGCGAGGCAGCTGTCGAAATCCTCGCCACCGAAGCAAATGTCATCCACAAACGACCGTCGACCAAACACAGGTACCAACGATGATTCGTCCGGTTCCCCGTTCGTAAACATGTCAGCGACGGGGCTGTTGACGAGTTGTAGTACAGGGTCGGTCTCTACCGGTGCTTCGCGGTCTGCCGCGAACTTCGTTTGAAACGAACCCTCGGCGCTTGGTCCACGACGTTCCTTGGCCTGTTCTTCTGCTAAACGCATCCTCTCCGAGTATTCAAACCAACCTCCTTTAGGTTAAACGAACCCCCAGAGTGCGTTGTCAATCATACGCTGGTAGATCATCGGCGCGTTCTTTAACCCAAAGGGCATGCGTAACCACTCAAAATGTCCTAGTGCGCAGACGAACGCTGACACTTTACGCGCTCGCAAGGTCATCATGACCGCCCAGAAGCCGCTTGCTGCATCCAGCGAGCAGAACCATAGGTAGCGCTCGAGATCTGTTAACAGGTCGTCGACTAGCGGCATTGCATACTCCATGATCGCGGTGATAGCATTCACCATCTTGTAATCAATGCAGAGCCGGATGTCCAGCCCGTTCTTTTTTATCACAATCACGATCGGCGATGCCCATGGACTGTCGGAAAAGACGATCAGTCCTGCACGCAATAAAGCGCGCAGCAGCTCGTACAGCTTGCCGAGAAATCGTAGCGGCCCGCGCCGGGCACGCTGTTTAATTGGGGCGTTCCCCTGTGTGTCGATATCGCATACCGCTCCGTAGGCTGGCGGCGGCAGTGCGTTACCACTAGCAATCAGGATGTGCTCGTGGTTCTTTAGCGTCGCGACTAGACGTTCTCGGCGTTCAGTCGACAGCTCAGGATCAGCAACATTAGGCGCAGTGTAGTCAATTGTCGTGTTTATCTCTTCGGTCAGGTCCGGCAGGAATGCCAGCTCCTTCGCGTAGTCTTCCAAACCAATGTTGTTAGCTGGGTGTTCGTAGAAATCATTTCTCCTATCCTCAGTTGCTTCATTTCCTTCGGTCATTAACACTCGAGCAACCGAGATGTACGTTCCGTCCAACGTCGCTACAAATTCTTCCCTTGACTCAGTATTGGCATCCGCTTTGATTTCAACAGTCGGTACTTGGTCCATCTCCTTCTTATCCTGGTTTCCCATTTCTGGGCCATCTGCCGAGTCGTCGTTTGCAATATTGAATGCGCGGGCCACCGACATATTAGGTTGTTGACTTTTGTTCAGCTCTTCGGATGGCTGTTGTCTTGACAGTTCGTCATTCGCACCAATCTCGCAATGAACACTCATTGCCGTACTCAACACCTTCAGCGCGATGCCTGCATCCTTTGGATCAACCACCGATGTCTCGTTCGCTGATTTGGTGGCACACAAGGCCGGGACAACTTCGTCAAAACAGGTGACTCCATTTAATCCAGTGCTGTTACTTGTCGCTTCCGTGGTCACCCCTGACTGGACACGAGCACTCGTTGGCGTATGTACCACGTTTACCGGCCTCAATAGTTCGTGTGTACGCGCTACCGAGGCTTAGTTCGCATTATTGCCTCCGCCGTGAGTTGTCGTGTAAGTGTCCAAAGGTTCTTCGGAAGGCTGACCGTCGGCCGAATCCCCGGCTGTCACCCCAGACGCCAGACAGGCTTCCACTCGCTCACGTTCTTCCAGGATCAGTGCCCAGCGCTCTGCACACGTCAGACGATCACTAGAATCCACTAGCGAGTCTTCTAGAGGTCGTGCTAGCACCCCACTGGGTTCTGGGTAGTCTGGTCGATCAACTGCCGAAGGCTGAGTTGCAAGCCATTGTTCGTAGATTTCGCATTCACGCTGAAAGTGCTCGCGGTCTCTGCAACCTTCGTAGGCCAAAACTTGCCAGTCTTGGTACTTCTTGGACTCCAGACGCACATAGCCGTCACCTCGTGGCAAATCCCCATCTGGAATCCACATCGCGATCGAGTCGTGTGCTGGTAGGTACACAGTTCGATCAGACACGTTGGTCAATCGAATGCTCTGAGGCCGTCCACGTTGAAACCTCGTTACTGACGGGATTAGCTTGTTCGTTCGACGAACCCACAGTACGTGTTCCTCCAGACCGACGTGGCGCTTCGCTAGTCGATATTCTCGCCACTCGTGCGCTTGAATGTCCAAACGCTCGGGTGGCCCGGCGTTAGCATGGGAGCCGTATTCTTCGCTGTCGATCATGTTCTTGGTCTTAATCAGTGGGATTTGAACTTCGTGCGGTAATTGCGCCGCGCCGTGAAACAGGTCCAACCGGATCCCAGCTGGGATCATAAAGTCGGTCCCGAGTACCACGTCGACGCCTGCACTATGCGCCATTACCCACATCTCGAACTCGTACACCATCTCCCATCCAAGCGTAATCTTGACGGACGCTCGCCGCGTCGTAGCCACCTTGCCTTCGTTAATACCTTGAATGTCAATGCGGCGTCCGTGATCGGGTACATCTCGGAGTCGCAACTTCTTGGCAAAGGCGTCAGTGATCACACAAACGCTCGCTCCTGTGTCGAGGAGGATCCTCGTTCGCTGGTCGTTCACAGCGCCTTGCACCAGAGCTCTCATTCTGATCCGTCGGTCGAATTTCTTGGCCGACCACCACCCCTGTCTCTCGCCAGGGTTCAACTTCATCATCTTGAAGTGACCCTTGGGCTCGTCTCGTGCTGCACTCGAAACCAAGCCGAACGAACCCTCGCTGGTGCCCTCATCAGCATCAGCACACTCCACTCTCTCTCCAACACCTCCACCGAGGATTCTACTCCTCTCCTTTTCATTTTCCGTCGCGTTCACACTTGTTACGTATTTATCAGGCCATTCACTCTGCCCCATGAAAGCAAAGATACACTCTGCTTCCATTGAAGGCTCGGTTAACTGTGGCAGCCCGATCGGGACCAACCCAGCTGTAGTTGGCGGGCTGCCTAGTTTAAATGACGTTCTTGAACGACGGCCTTGAGCTCTGGCGGGAGTTCCTCCTTCATGCCCTTAGTACGCACGAATTTGGCAAGGTCCTGGAAGTTGCGGAAAAGTTCGCATTGTCCAGCATCGTGGAGTTGTTTGCAGAACTTGCATCGCTTGTTACAGTAGTGGGCGGAGTGACTCATGCCACCGCACGCCGCGCATGGTCCGTACTGGGGGCGTCGGTTGTCGCGGTAGAAGTCACGTCGACCGCGTTGGTCCTGATTGAACCCACGGTCACCACCTCGGCGATCTTGATTAAAGCCATCTCGCGATCAGGCGTGTTTCCACGCGGTTGACGGTTGTTTGAACGTGCGTAGGTGCCTTCAGCAGCTGCACGGCGCTCGTTTTCGTTAGCAGCGGCGAGGTATCGGTCATTATTATCCAATGAGAAATCACCATCCGTATTTTCGGGCTGAAAGTCTTTATACTCATCTTGGACATCGTTGTAAGCGCTCGGATCTTCATTTAAATACTCGGTGCCCCCCTGAGCAGCTTCACGAAGCTCCAATTCAGCTAGTAGGTCGTCCACCGTGGCTTTAATGAGTGTCACTCTTGGTTTGTTGCGGTTGTCATCGCGGCGACGGTCATCACGCCGATTGTTGCGGGTGTACCCATCGTCGCGTCGCGCGTCACGGCTCTTGGAGTATCGGTACTCACTGTCACGCTTGGCCATTCTCTCCTTGCCCTTGAGAACATCTTCGATGATCTCTTCGAGCTCGTGATTGTCGGCGACTCGAGCGTGGTAGAGACTCTCCGCTAGCTTGTCATCGTCGCATGTTGCCAGGAACTGCTGTACGTGTTCTTTCGCGTCGCGACCACTCTTCTCAAAGTGTAGACGGGCGGTCCGAGCGTAGCCGTTCAGCCTGTTTATGTAGTCGCACAGATGTTCATTTCGTTCCCGCTTGGCGGAGTAGTAACGCGACAGTGCCGTCTGAGTGAACTGCGAGCAGAAGTAGCGGATGAACGCATCGCTCAACAGCTTCCACTTGCGCTTCGTCTTCTTCGTAAGTTGACGGAACCAATGAATGGCTCCGTCCCGGAGACTTAGCTCAAATGGAATGCACCATTTGTCGGCATCTGTGTGAATTCCAGTCATTTCATTGACGAACCCACGGAGCCACTGCATACAGTTCTCGCTCTTGTTGCGAGAGCCTGAGAACGGCGTGATGCGATCCAATGGTCGGTGCGACGCCATTTCAATCCTCGGTGTCGGGTCCACGTCGTTCAGCGTCGCTAGCTCATTCATCTGGCGCGTCAACTCGAGTTGAGGATCTTCCTCGTCGAATGTACGCACCAAAATGTCATCGTCACCGGACGAACCATCGCTGTCGACTTGACGACGTCCGGCACCACCTTTGGGAGCTCGCGGACCACCTCGGCGACCGAACGAACCCTCGTTGCCAGCGTAAAGACGCTGCATACGGCTCTCCAAACGTGGCGTAACCATGTGCGAGTCTTAAAAATACGGTGAAGCTTCGGTAGTGCCAAAGGCACCACGCTCAGCTCCACGCTTGGTCGGGTGAGTACGAACGAGTCGTTGGGGTGTCGGCGGCAGTGGAATCGTGGACGGATCTTCATCTTAAATCATCGGTCGACTCACTGGCTGCTTTCAACGTTTATGCCAACAGCGCCAAACGCCTTCCGAAGCTTCTTCTTCCATTTCTGGAGAGCAGCTCCGGCTTCATGTGGACTCCAATCTTGGAGCGACATCGTCGATGGGTACGTATCGTTCTCGAAGCCCAGCGACAACAGTAGCGAAACTGAATCCTCGGCAACTTGGCTAGTCGAAACCGAGTTGACTGGGTATTGAAGTTCCTGCGCAAGCGCAGGCCAGTCGGCTTTTTTCTTGGGGATGGGCTTGAACAGCTGCATCCACTCATCATTCTGCATCAGCGCTTGTACGCGGTCGAAACCGCGCTTGGCGGCTGGTGTATCACCGTTGATAGGTGGGCGAG
Organism: Phytophthora infestans T30-4; assembly: GCF_000142945.1. Lineage (NCBI taxonomy): Eukaryota > Oomycota > Peronosporomycetes > Peronosporales > Peronosporaceae > Phytophthora > Phytophthora infestans. The sequence goes on along the minus strand of NW_003303710.1, from coordinate 835,250 downwards.
GTGCTTTCAGCAGTGCTGAATGTTTTGCACTCGCCACCGAAGGTTTAGAACCCTCGGTCCCATCGTCATAATCATCGTAAGTCGGTTCCGGTCCAGCAACATCATCGAGCTCGTCGGCGAGGTTCCTCGAAAGGGACCTGGTCGCCCCGCTCAGCCCCGATGATAGCGTGGCCGTCTCCGGCGTCGCTGCGCCTGGCTCTGGAGCCGGCGTCTTGTCTTCGTAATCTTCATAATCGTGGGCGTCAGGACCGATGTCCGCTTCGTCGTCGAAGCTCACTGAAAGCTCGGTGGCGGCTGCAAAGCGCGCAGCCGGGCTTGAACTCTCGTTGCGAGCCCCGCCAGACTTGGCAGGCGTAACTGGTACCGTTGGTTGTCCTTTCGCCATATTTCTTGTCTTTTTCTTGTTCTTCTTCTCTTGGTAGCTCGTAAACTGGAAGGTCATACAAACAGTTCACAATGGTCACAATCTGTTCCCGGGTCGCGGCACCAGTTGTGGTGTTGGAAATCCCACGTGAACTCTAGCTACAGATGTAGTTAGGATGTTCCCACAACAATACGTCTACTAGGATAGTAAACGATCGTTCGGGCGGACCTGAAGACCCCAGTTCTGCCCTTGCACCGGGACAAACTGGACCTTGTAAACTACTTATATAGGCCAACCAGTAAAATAAGAACACGCTACTACCGTCTTATCCCGCATATAAGGCATATGTGCTGTAAATGAATACAACGCTGCTTGTGTGTTATATTCGTTTAGGAAGCCTATGTGCTGTACAACGGACAAATTGTTTGACTTTGAAGAAGCAAGTTTGTGGGTCCTGGAATCTGGCTTGGTCGTTTAGGCTTGACCCTCCTACGCGATCGGCGTGGGCTCAAACCGCCACGCTGTGCTTCTTGCTAAGAACAGCAAAGTCGTGACCTTTCACGCCTATCCGATAGTCTGCTAGAACAGCGAGTTTCTCGTGGATACAATAGCTACGTCGCTCAGCACTCATGGCTGTGTAAATTATAAAATAAGAGAATTAAAGCCAAGTAACAGCAGCAATGACAAGTTTGTTCAGAAGGGTGGTTGGTTGGTTGGTTGGGAGCTCTCCAGAATATTCATTGGTTGGTACAGCCTTGTGCTTTAAGTAGGTTTCAGCCACATGTGTTCTAATTAGGTAGGTGGTGAAATTGAGGTTTAAGCTAGATGTCGAGCGAATCCCGTATTTTATTTAGAACACATATGCCTTTTATGCGGGGTAAGACGGTAGTTACATGAAGTATGACACGGCATACTTCGGGATATTTGGTACAAGGTACCAAGGTCGTCCGAGGCTAACCATTGACTGATGCAATTGGTTTTCTATAGGTGACCTATAGTTAGTATATTTAACTCAAGCTTAGCCTAGGAGCCAGATGCTCCCACTCGTTGAGTTCGCATTAAATAATGCAGTGCACGCCTCGACAGGCTACACTCCGTTCTATGTGAGCGGCTTGGTGAGCCCTCGCGTCCCACTGACGCCGCCACGCAGTGACTCAGGGCTTGATGGGAGAGGGATAGCCGAGCGGCTGGCTGATGTCAGCCCTGTTGCGATTCGCAAGCAAGTCAATGAGTTTGTCTCTTTGAGACTGAGCGTAATGCGTGAAGTACGCGACGCTATGGCTGAAAGCTAAGACACGCAAAAAGAACATGCAGGTGCCAAGGGCAGACGCAATGAAGAAAGGTTTGAGGTCGGAGACCAAGTTTTATTAAATGCAAAAAACCTACCTACTCATGCAGTGTCTGCAGTCTTTAAGACAAAATTGAGACCACGGTTTATAGGACCGCTCAAGGTCGTGGCCAAGAAGGGCCTAGCGTATACACTTAACCTTCCAAAGAAGATGCGCACGCATCCAGTCTTCTACGCTGGCTTACTCAAGCCGTATCAGGACCCTGCTCAGGTGAGCGGAGGCGTTGGCGCCAACGGTGGCTGGGCCACGACAGGCTGCGCAACAGCGGGGGGCCGAACCACGGCAGACTGAACGACAGCAGGTGGCGGGGTCACAAGACGCAACAGCAAGTCGATCTGACCTTGCAGCTGAGCGACTTGACGCTCAAGGTCCGCGACTCGGTTCTGAACCCACTGTGGTTGCTCAAACCAGTCCACACGGTCGTCTCATCGAGACCATCTGCAAGGCGACTCAGAGAGTCAGTCGTATCATGAAGACTGGTTCAGAGAGCCCACACGCTGCTCCAGCGCGAACACATCGCTGTGACTCGCGACGCGAGAGTCCAGCTGAGGCTCAGCCTCCTCCTGCTCTGCTCGACGAGCACGGCGAGCTCCACTTCCATGTGGAACGCCTGGTGTCGAGGCGCAGGCCAGGGTCGTACGCAGTACCTTGTGAAATGGAGGAGTTATCCTCACTCACAAAACGCTTGGGAGTTCGAGGTTGTCCCCCGGCAGGACTGCCCTGACGTCGTCGACGCTTTTGATCGGGCACACCCACGGCCCCGAGGCTACGGCGTACGACCGCGTCGTCAGGCGCCGAGCGCTTTTCGCCGCTAGAACGCAGGGATGACAGGTCGGTGGTTGAGCTCATGCTCCGACCAGTGGCTGTAGCAGTCGGCTCGTAGGAATGAGCGGCGCTCGCAGCATGAGCGGGAGGTGGTAACGCCTCGTGGTGATGGGGACGGGGTCCCAGTATTCATCGGCGTGCTTTCGATTTAGCGAAGTCTAAGCGCAAACGTCTCTCAAGACGAATCTCAATTTAAGAGAAACTTGCTCGAAGAGCATTGTAGAAGAGGAGCCGTCGAGCTCTCTCCACCCAGCTTCGAAATTGTGCTTCATAAGCACGCTGGGATTCCCCAGGGTTGAGAACAACCGAAATGGTTCGCATAGAGGGAACTGGTTGGCGGTTGAGCTGCATTTGCAGGCGCGCCTGATACTCCTGAGGAGTTGTGACTTGTGGAGTCAGATATCGCTCTCGAAGCCGGTGCCGCTGCACTTGCTCATGAAGCCCCAGGCCCACACGTGTACGTGTTCAGCGGCTGCTGCGCCGCAAGGCGGGCCGCTTCGGCAGGGTTCCGCGGCTGGAAGCCGTAGTCACGACGTGACGTTAGAACAAGTGGTCGGACCACAGGTCGGAACGACTGCGAGCGCTGCTCATTGAACAACTGACGGCCTTGGGTCTCGTCCAGGTCATTCGTAATGACGTTGTGATCGTATCGATCTTCCTCGTCATACCGCGACGATAGCGGTGGCGCATCGCGCAGCGCGCGAATCGGATTCGAACATTCAGAGAACGGATGCGGTGTCCGCGGGTCTCTTCTTGTTTGTGATTTTGCCGCCAAGCGGTGGACCTCACAGATGATGCTGGAGAAGACGCGGCACCAGTGTGCGACCTCGGAGAGGTTGGGTTGGAGTGACCCTCACTACCCATGGGCTCGTCGTAGTCGACTTGGCCCTCTTCAAGTTCCGAGAACAGAACATCGTTTCCCTGGGCGGCGCTTGCGGCTCTGACGAGCTTTGAGCTTTGCTCTCTTCATGTTGACGGCTCATGAAGCGTTGACCGTGTCGACGGCGATACTCTTGGTGGTACTCCGCCACGGAAAGAGACGAATAGGCTCTTGGAGAAGTTGCGGAGCGCAGTTGAGGGTCTGGGACCGACGGGGCAGGGGCGGCGCGACGCGCTGGAGACGTTGGGCCGTGGGCCAGAGTGGAAGTGCCAGGCATCAAGGATTGGAATGCGTTTGTGAGCTCGCGGAGCTGCAGAACGCAGAGGTGGGGTCTAGTGACCTCCGTCGTCTTGACAAGACGTGACCTCGCTGAGAAAAGTTTCGAGAACAGAATGTTCTCATCTTTGTGAGGGAGAGTGTAACGGGGTTACATGGTGTGGAACACACAGGGGTACGGAGTACCCTGAGAGTTAACAAACTCTCAGTACATAAGTTGGAGAGTTAACATACGATCAGTACATAAGTTGGAGAGTTAGCAAGGTCTCTCAGTACGTTGGCTGAAAGCCACACGTTATGCATTTGATTAGGTTTAACTATGCTAGATAGTTAAAGAGATACATATACCCCTAGGCGGCTTGGCCGCAATAATAGTAAATAAAACACTTCTGGTTTTGAAGCAAAAAAGTTAAGGTATTAACTTTGAGCCCTGGTCTTGGGCTGTAAGTGTCCTTTGGATAAGGAACTTAGTATTAGTGACTCTTTGAGTCGAACGTCTTCCTCTGACGCTAAAGCTACGACAGCCCCGTTGTACTATACCTGCCTGGATTTCTACCTTCTATGTCTTTTACCTGCTAAATCCCCTACCAGGCTCGGCTGCATGTCCTTTCTCTCCTTGACACATCATCCCAGCTGTATCATCATCAGATCCACCGGATTCATGGCGTGATCATTATGGTCGCCATATTATGGGTACACTCATCCGGATCCAGGTCGCTTTGATCCACTTCACTGTAAGTGTATACTCGTCATGGATCTGAGCTCTCCAATCCTCCAACATCGTCTTGCGAGCGTCTGTGATCTCCATTGTCCCGCGAAAGTTCGAGATCCACTGCATCCACTGTCCCCATATCCTGGATCCGGGTCACTCCGTGTGGGATCCTCACCCCTTTGGATCCGGACTCGGAAGTATGGGATCTGGGACATATCGTGGTGGATCTTGCCTTCTCGTTAGTCGTTGACACCAGATCCACATTCAGATGACACCTACCATCCTTCCTTCATTGGATCCCTCCCCACTTGATCCACCTGTACATGGTATATCCCATATCCCTTAAGTGAACTCAGGTGAGGGTGGATATGAGTCTCCCCTTGGTGGATCCTGCCTTCCCATACGTTATCTATACCAGATCCATCGTCGGCCCATACTGGATGCCACTTTATCTTGGCCAATCCACTCCGAGAAACGTGGATCCATGCCGGACGATCCAAATCCTCCCTAACCACTTGGTGTTGTCACTAATTCGGGATAGTGACCCCTTGTTAGATCCATCCTCTTATTTCTGAGAAAGCACTTCACCACAATCGCCTCCTGTACGTAGTCGGCGCTGCACAACAGCGTTCACAACGTACACTCCCAACGTCACTGCTTCTCCAACAGCTTCTTCCTCCACGTGACACATGTCTCCCGCCAAACGCACGAGCAAATCGCCGGGCAAGGCCCCATCCACCACTCCACCGGTCAGTCCCTCTATGTCGCGTACGGATTTGCGGGCTTTAGCTCAAGCTCTTTCCGATCAAGTACGAACCTTGACGGCGGAACTCCAGACGGCTCAAGATGCCCGGGACCGAGTTCAACGCGCAGAGGCGGTGGCTCATCAGGCGAACAAGTCGTTATCCACGTCTTCTTACGCCACCCGCCTCCAGCCTTTACAAGCTCAGGTTCACGATCAGGCCATGGAGATCCAAGGATGGGAACACCGCGAAGCTTCTCGCTCACAGGACCTGCGACTCCTGCTGGCCGACCAAGCGGTGGAGATCCGCGACTTGGCTGGACGTCTGGATCGCGCCTCCCGTCAACGGGATGGCTTTCGAGATGATAGCGACCATCTCCTTCGGGAGATGGCGCTTGCCGGATTTGAGATCCACCAGCTCCAATCGCGGATCCACGGTCTCGAGCGGGATCTTGAAGATGCCCAAGCTGCTAACGTGGCTGCTGATGAGAGCTTGGATCGGCTCCGCGACGAGTTGTGCCTGACTCAGGAAGAGGTGGTTACCAACGGCTATGTGGGATCCGCCCATGGCGGATCCGCATTAGGGTCAGCGCGCGGAGGGCCCCCCGCCCCGAGTACACCTCCCTCGTCGCCAAACGTGGCTCTGGCTTGTATCTACGAGGGGCCGAAGGACGCCAAAGAGTCGCTCGAGAAAGCATCGGCTGGGCGAGACTACGCGCTTGAGGAACTCATACGCATGACTCAAGTCCGCGACGAGATCCATGACAAGCTAACCGATACCGAGCTTCAGCGTGACAAGGCGGCCACCGAGTGGGCAGATGCCAAGCGAACTCAAACGGAACTATAATCCAAGATCCGTCGCATGAGTACGTGGATCCTCTTTTGTTTCCTCCTGGTAATCCCATACTCACTCGTTATGTCGATCCTGGTGACAAACTGAAGGATGCCGAGGCAACATCAACGAAGCTACGGGATCAGCTCAATACTGCTCATGCTCAGCACCAGCAGCTGGTTCTGGAGCGCGATCGCGGGGTTATCCGAGCGGGACTTGGCGCGTCGGCGACTAATTTTGGTGGCCCCTGCCATCTCAGATCCCTTTTCTCCTCCCCCTGAATCTTCGGATCCACTTTCTCCCCTGGCTGGATCGCCTCTTGCCACTAGCGTCTCAGCTGCTCCGCAGTCTTTAAGTGGGGCAGGTCCGTCGGCCGCGAAACGGCCGCGTATTGCATCCCCTGCTCCTGGAACTGGACCCCCCCCCGGCCTCACAAGCAGGCCCGAGCTTCTCCCAAGACCACGCCCAAAACCGGTTCGGCCACTAAAACAGTCTCCAAAGCGGGATCTACATCCACGTCCAAGCCTTCCACTCCCCCTTCGAAGTCTGGTGCCGGATCCAAGTCCGGATCCATCGCTACATCCAAGTCGGCATCAGCGTCCAAAACTGGATCCGTAGCTGCGTCCAAAGCGGGAGTTGGGTCCAAGGCTGGATTCACAGCTGCTGCGTCAAAGTCTGGATCTGGACCCAAGACTGGATCCGTTGCAGCATCCATGACGGGATCCACGGCATCCAAGTCCGGATCGACTGCCAAGGCTGGATCCGTCGCTGTATCAAAGTCGGGATCGGCGTCCAAAGTCGCGCCGTCGTCCCAGGCAGTGGTTTCAACTGGATCCACGGCAATTGCTCCTCCTACGACGGGGTTAGCCACATCCACAGCTAAGTCCAGTTCGTCTCAGTCGGGATCCACTGCTGTCCCTTCGGTGACGGTGTCTACCGTTCCCCGACCGACTTCTACCGGCTCTCCGACTGTCGGAACTGGATCCGGGAAGGGGAAGGCCAAACGTGTCATCCCCACTGGTTGTGGACTCGGCAGCTCGGAGGACGACGAGGAAGAGGGATCGGATTGGTCCGACGGCTCGGGACCTCCCATCCGATCGTCCTCGAAGCGTATTCTCTGCGCAGGCCACTATTCCTTCAGCCCTGACGATGATGACGATGATGACGACGACGACGACGATGAAGATCCTGAGGATTCTGAGGAGGCCCGAATCGCCGACGATGCCTTGGAGGAAGACACGCGGCGAGCTTTGTCCCAATTCAGATCCGAAGCTCGGCGGAGATCCCTCCCGACGCCGACCAAGCAGGTTGCTGGCGCGCTCCGATCTAGGGCCGGCACTGCGGGATCCGCGATTCAGGTCGACAGTGATGATGGATCGGGCAGCGGTGGTGGAGGGCGATCGCCCCACGATGGCGGATCCCCTGGATCTGCCTTGGTCTCCGCTCCTGCGAACTCTTCCTTACCAGGCATGCTTCCCGTGGCCCCGTTTGGTCCGGATACTAGCTTCATTCCTGGTCAGCTTGCGCCTGTGGCTTTCGCCACAAACGACATCGAGCCTTGGTCCGCCAACAAATTGAACCGGGTCGCCATCGCTACCATGAAGATCACCGTCCTGTTCCCTGAGCTGCCGTTCCGTACTGAGTGGATATTGCCTCGCGAAGAGGATGTCATGCCGACGTTCGGATATGTGGATTCGCTCGTCACCCGATCTCACGTGGAAGAGTTACATACTGCCACACCATGGGATACGTTGACGACCACGCTGATGGATCCCGGTAGCTTCAGAAGTGACGTCGGTGGACGTCTCGGGTTGTTCGTTTGTGCCTTCCCGGATTGCATTTCCAAGCACCGGATTGCCATCTGGGAAGGCACCCATCGGTTCCCTGTCTCGCGCACCCAACTACGGGGTTCGACATGGTTGTCGAACTTCAACAAGCAGCGCGGCAACAGACGCAGTCACGCCGGTCGGGCTTGGAAGAAAGTTCTCGTGATCCTCGTGTTGGCGATCCAGGACGCTTGGTGTGACGTGGATGTTTTGTTGGATCCATCCTTCTTGCACTTTCCTCAACGCGGGGATAAGGTAACATGGTTTCCGGGATCCGTATTCCGTCAAGCCAGCTTGGAGGATCCCAACCTCCGCCGCCCAGAGCCCACGAACCTACTGGAGGCTCTGCAAGAGATCGATGAAGCCGAGCCTTGGCGTATCCAGTTTCGGGGGACCCGAGCCAACACCCAGGACACGAGATCCAGCGTCTGGTGGGTAAGTTCTTCAATGTTCAGCCCAAGACCACCTGATCTCGATCGCTCTTTCACGCTACGCCCCCAGTTTCAGTCTTCGTGGATCCACTTCGTAGTAATAATTAGCGGCTGGGTCGAGCTAGCCTTTTTGCAAAAGCTATTCTAATCCACTCTTCGCTACTTGAATATGTCTTTAGCATTCTCTTGTTGATTTAGGAGTCATGTCAGAGCCTTCCGACGTACACCTGGATCCGGGCTGGATCCACCCTTTCAGCGTACGCCTGGATCTGGGCTGGATCCACCGTTTCAGAGTACGCCTGGATCTGGGCTGGATCCACCATTTCAGCGTACAGCTGGATCTGGGCTAGTTTCTGGATCCGGGTTGGATCCGGGCTTGGATTTGAACCGGATCCAGCTCCTACGACCCATTCTCAATTAGACTAGTATGGTTGGAGCTCCCGAAAACTCGCGCTTGGTTTGGGACTACATTGCACGTAAAACGTCACTCTTTATGCATCAACATTCACTCCTCCTCC
>NW_003303710.1:822400-823931 GCF_000142945.1 Phytophthora infestans T30-4 | reverse complement strand
TCCTGATGGATCTTCCCACCAGCAGGTTATAATTGAGATCCAACACCCGCAGGAGTGTGAGTATTTCCTTCTCTACCGCTCCGTTATTCAACTCGTTCGGCTTTAGTGTTCGGCTGACGAAGGTGACCGGATGGCAGATCCCCTCATGTTCTCGTACCAAAGCTGCTGAGACCGCCCAATCACTAGCATAGACTATCACCGTAGGTTGACGTTCCGGATCGAAATGGCGGAGGATGGGCGTCGTCGCGATCCTGTTCTTTAGCTCCACGAGCGCGTGCTGAGCTCGAATCCACCGAGGCTCCACATTTTCCGAGCTCCCCTCCGCCAACTCTGTCCAGATTGGATCCTCTCCCAGTTGGTCCCGGGAGGGATCCAGTTCCTGTTTTAGGTCGTCTTCTGGCGTCGTACTATGTGGATCCCCTCGTGAATCTGGGATCGCTAGGGCCAGAGCTTGTTGGATCTTGATCCGGACAGCCGAAGTGGCCATCGCAGCAAAATCCACCTCCCTCAATTCAAAGAGGACTGCAGCGAAAAGTGCGTAATCCTCGATGAACCGACCGTAGTAGTTCAAACTGCCCCAAGAAGGACTGCATCACTCGTAGCGATTGTGAGAAGGCCAAGTTTGCCAACGAATACAGGTCTTTCGGATTCGCCTCCAATCTTTCCTTGGAGACTAAATGACTTAAATAACACCTTGTGCATCCCCCAATAACCCTTCACCACGCTGACAGAGAGATTCCACTTAGTACTCGCCTCCAGTAGGGATGTCACTCTCTCGCACAGCTGATCCCACGATTCCGCCGGGATTTGAATGTCGTCGCTATAGGATCTGCGCCCTAACACGGATGGGGTTCCCAGATCAACTGGCTCTCCTGCTTCGAATGGATCCACTTCCGCGTCACCTCCCCCGGATCCATCCCCTTCGGCTTACGGTATTCGGGTAAATCCGTAGAGGGCATTATCGATCAGGCGTTGATAGATCTGGGGTGCATTCTTCAATGCAAACGGCATCCGGCTCCATTCGAACAGCCCAAATGGTGTGATGAATGCGGATATTGCGCGAGCTCGATCCGTCATAGTCACCACCCAAAAACCACTTGCCATATCTAGATAACAGTACCAGAGTACTTTATCCAAATCTTCCAATAGCTCATTGATTAGAGGCATCGGATATACCATCAGTCTGGTCAGACCGTTAGCCATCCGGAAATCAATACACAGACGTATATCCACCCCGTTCTTCTTAACGATGATAACCACAGGAGATGCCCACGGGGAGGTTGAGAAACTGATGATTTTGGCTTGCAGCAGACCCTTGATCAAATCCGGGAGCTTTTCTCGGAGCTGAAGCGCCACCTTCCGCACCCTTTGAGTGATTGGCTTAGCATCACCGACATCGATGTCACATTTGACTCCGCGTGCAGCGGGTAATAATGTGTTTCCTTTGCCAATTAGCAGATGTCGGCTTTCCCAGATCTTCTGACGTAGCTGATCCACTTCCGCGGGTTCGTTCGCCCCCGGATCCACTTGG
>NW_003303710.1:818827-821383 GCF_000142945.1 Phytophthora infestans T30-4 | reverse complement strand
TCTCCCATTCGTACGGTACACGCCTTCACCAATCCCAACACAATCTTGGATCCGACTCCCATCCACTTGGCACCCAACCTTACGAGCAAAGGCGGTATCTAGTATAGACATCTCGGCACCACTATCTAGGAGTAGGATCGTTTTTTTATTGTTGACTTTGCCTCCTACCTTGGCTTATCTGAACCATTTTCCTGGGGCATGGTACTTCCAGTATTCACGGGACTCCCCTGTCAGCAGATCCATGGATCCAACATCTTCAGATCCGCGGGATCCAGTGACCTGACAAACCTGGGGTGGATCTGCAGTGACCTTACCCTTAATAGGCTCAAACCATTGACCATGTTGTCGTTTCTCCCAGTAACTGCGCGCTCCCCCCTTTGTAGATCCAGGGTTGAAGAGACTTCAGATCTGGCAAATTCATCCACTTCGCGCAAACTAGAAACCTTGGCAACTGACACTTCATGTAGATCACGTGTATTATCGACTGGATCTAGGGACCTGCTACCTGGATCTAGCGCTGTCTTGTATACAAAGGCATAAATGCAATATATAGAACGCTCAGCTCGTACCGGATTCAAACCCGGCGAGCGTCCTAGTTTAACATCTTCTCTGCCACTTCTGGCAACATCCCTCTGTGCTTGGCTGGATCAAACCATTGGCGGATCTGGTTGTAGAACTCCTCCATCGGGCACTTGCCGACGTCGTGGATCTCGCCACAACCGCGACACACGTAGAAGCAATGATCTCAGGGATGACCCTTCTTGCCACACTTCTCACAAATCAGATGTTTCGAACATCCAGCTTCTGTGCGCTTCCGGGATCCACACTGCGAGCACCTGATTTGTCCTGTTCCGTCCATGCGATCTCGGGATCTATACATCCCACGGTCCCCGGGTACGGTATCGCCAGTGCGGGAGTTGTCTCTGGTCTTCACTGTACGATCGTTGGGCGCAGTGAGACAGACTCGGGGGTAATCCTCTGGGTCGGAGTCCGAACCATCGGATTCCGATTCAGTTCCTGAGGCGGGCGCCATGACTTGGTGGACACGTCGAGCTGGGGTCGTGGGCGTCAGGGCTTTTTGGCGATACGTGCCGGATCCGACCGCCGCCTTCTTCTGGCGGTGTTTCGCGCGATCCACAGCCCGCAGCACTTCTTCAAGCTCATCTGCGTCTGGAATACGAAACAGGGTCAGCCTGTCGGTCAGATCCACATCTCCCAACGTCTCGATGAAATGATCCACGTGTTCCCGTAGTACCTTGGATCCCCCATCCTTGATCTTCAACTTGGCCCGTAGACCGGCCACATTTAGTCGATGAAGACATTCGAGCGGGGATTCGTCCGATCTGCGGCAAGCGTGGTAGTATTGTCGTGCCACCGACACCCCAAATCCACAGTACTGTGTTTGGAAACTGCGCAGCAAATCCGGCCACTTGTTCCTGGTGGATCTGCCCAGCTGTCGATACCAGTTTCTGGCTGGCCCCGCTAGCAGATCCGCAAAGGTCAGACACTTTTCAGCATCCGACGCTTGATCTCTCATGAGGGCCGACTTGACCTTGCTGATCCATGTTCGCGCTCGGTCTTCGTCTTGATCCTTGCCCGTGAACTCCTTCAGATCCGATATGGCTGAGATCATTACCCTCTGGATCATAGCCGATCCATCCGTCCCGGCTGCAGCTGTTGCTACCGCCGCTGGCGAGGGGGATGGGACATTCAGATCATCTGGGTCGAACCCATCATGGGAGTTGTCTCCCTCCACCGACTCCATCTCCACGTCTCGTGCTCCATGTTCATGGAACACTTGCGCTTGCGGCTTGGGCGCTCTCATGCCTTGTTCGGCCAGGAATCGACTCATCGCAGCTTCGACGTGTCGTTGCAGGGTGCCCGAGGATGTGTCGGAAGAGCCTGTAGCCGTCTGGTCCACTGACGAGATAGGATCCGTGAGGCGATAACCTTGAGTCCGATCTGACGATAATCCCACTGGCTTCTTGCTGGGCTCGATCCTTGTTGGATGGTATCAGATCACGAGTATGGCGTCCTGGATTCCGAGTCTTCACACTCGAGGGCGCTTCCTGTCCCCGGATCCTCGCCCGCGCTTCCAGCATGGATGCCCCGGAGGGTCCCAAGGTCATGCGTCGAGGCTTGGACGACGTATCTGACCCATCCTCCGCCGCGGATTCGTAGCTAGAGGATGCAGCGTGGCGGTTCCTCGGCGACGACACTGGATCCATAGTGTGCGACCTTTTCCGGTGATGGACTTGACTCTGACGAAGAGGTCCCGCGTCGCTGATACTATGAGATCGAAGTCTATCTCGAAGATATCCTCTGCATCGAACGCACCAGCTACGATGCCTAAATCCGTAAGCAAACGTAATAGATTCTTGACTACCACCAGCTTGTTCGTCGTTTTCGTTGGTGCTCTCACCGGTTCCCTTGGATCTTCGATCTATCGTGGATTCAGGATCCGCATGACAGGATCTTGATGCAGAAAATCGCGTAGAGATGGAAACAGATATACAAACTCGAGATCCTGTCGGACCAGCTGACCTGATCCGGCTG